>NW_008752164.1:97461-214527 GCF_000715545.1 Opisthorchis viverrini | reverse complement strand
ATGCTTTGTAATTGGTGGCCTCTCCTCTAACTAGCTTTGTATGCCGATAGGTGATTGTGCACAACGACATTAAATTTTTAAGTAACTTAACTCGGTTACTTTGTAAACTGCTACACAGAACTTACTTCATTCAAAACAGTGCGACCAATCCATGCTAAGGCCCGGAACACTGTACAACTCTTTCATCCTCATTGCGAAACATCAGCAGTTCGCACGTCACGAAACCCACAGAATTTCGAACACGTGACCTTACAGCCAGTAGTTGAACACAACCACTGTACCTTGAGCGGTTGAACGGTAGTGTAATTAACTCGTACATAGAGATGAGAGATATTTCTGCAAGAGAAGCAGAATGGAATTCGGTTATGAAAGAATGTGTTATTTTCAGGGATAATATTTACAAGATTTCCGGGTGCAACGGATCTGCTCTGACCTACTGACCTTCTTTTTGTGGTTGTCATTCAAAGCCATAGGTAGGCTAGTGATCAATGGTAGTACATGAAATGATCTGTGCGTCACCTTGCGTAAATAAATCTACCGATAGACCTGGTCTATAGTTTGAACCAGAACCATGATATTGCTGAAGTACTGCCTAGTCTCCAAATACGTTGTCATGCTTGGATCTTCCAAATTATGGAAAGCCCGGGTGGAACTAGCAAGAAAGTATGTTCGGTTTTTTGAATCAAATAGTTGTGCAAGGTGCACCAAGAACATCGAGCCTTCAACTGACGATAATTACACCACCGGACCTAGAATCTACCTCCAATCTGCTTGTGATCTTTCTCATATTGCCCGTCCCCCATTATTGTTACTGCAGTTCACTAGCCTTACACTTTCTGATGTTCACCTTGCTTTCAGAGGTTTGTTCTCCTTCTAGACTAGACTTAGCTTTCCGCCAGTTTTCACAAACGTTGACCAGAACTAACAGTAAGGCAGGCGTTATCATGAACAACGACCACATCGAACAAGTGACCACCGATTTTTCATTGCTGTTGCTATGTTCCGAAGAGTTAGTCATTTCACTTCTGTGGAAACAGATATGATGTGATTTGATGAGCCATCAAGAAAGCACTACATGAAAATTCATCGTGCATTCTAAACCATATATTTAGTTTGAGATTCTGAGAACGATATTCCTCTACGACAGGTTTCCTTTCTTCTCTGACCAGTAGACGTTTTTTTCGTATTTACGCTGCCATTACACCTCTGAGAGTAGATTTGTATAATGAAGGTCCATCAATCGTAAGTACTTACTAATGCTGCAGCTGATTTGAATAGCTTGTACTGATGGAAAATCAGACATAAAAAATGATGGATTTACGGTTTAGACCTGTCAAGATTACTTTGACAGAAAATTTCGGGCATCTATATATTATTAATAAGGTCCTACAGTCCGACTGCAACGGATTTTTTTAGCCTGGTTGCATGCTTTTCCTGGAGGGTCCGAATCAAACATCGTCCGTCTACCTAACTGAATTTCGCTCTTAACATCAAGAAATCGTATAACATAATCCAAGATTGAGAAGGCACCTTCGAAATGCGCCCTTCTACCTAGGCCATATCGGCCGTGTGTACAAAAGCACTGAAAAAATAACCGTACAATTATTCGAAATCTTTAGCCAAAGATGAAGTCACAAATGCAAAAAAAAATTGTAACAAACATACAAACCTCCCAGACTTTCAGCCTCACGCTCATATTCAACAAACGAGACTTCATTTTGAAGAATACTAACATATCATACGAAGTTCGAAGATTGCGTTTATTGGGAAAGTCTCTGAAAATCCTCACGAATAACCACAAGGCCCAGTCAAGCAGAATCTCCAATATCTAAATGGGGTTTTAGCTAGATGCAGCCGGCCCTAACTGTTCTAACTCTCACTGCATAAAATCTGAAAAAATCACTGTATGGAGCGTTTTTGACAGAAATAAGCGATCATTTCAAATTTACAGCCGTACTGAGTGGTAAGTTGTGATATTAGTCCTATGACTAACACGAAGAAATCTGATACACCTAAATGCGACCAACCTACCAACGGGGACATGATGCACCGCTTTATGGGTATTTGGAGGTAATATCTCTCACCGAAGGATGCTACTACCCTCTTAAAATAATTCCGCTACGTCGAGATACAAGCAGGAGGTTGACCAAGTCAGTACACGGAATCCGTATTCTGGAATTCACTGTACCACTTCGACTAAAGCAGATACGATGGACTAACTAATCTACGACACTGTGACACTTCCAATTTTAGCTAATCATTTGGCTATTCTGGGAACACTTTGCGTAGGCTCCCGATCCTTTTAAAGAAATCACGGCAAATGTCCCCTGTCACGAAAATGGATGTTAAAAGTGACAGTTTCTCTAAAAAAACCCTCACGTTACGCCCATAATCGTCGTGGAGAGAAGAACATGCTTTATGCCAGGCGGCTCAATAAACAAGTGACCTGGTTTGACGTGCTTTTGTTTCTAGCACCAGTTTAATTTGTTCATTTATCCTTTTGTATTTGAAAAAACGTAGTCCGATCAACCAGGTAACAATAGTCGTCACCAAAGCATCTTTAAAGTAAAGGTGGTGACCGACGCAGACTAATTAGGTAATCAACTCGCCCACCTGATCCGTAAGTTGGACACGCAAACAAGGAGGACCTGTATATCACCAGGCCACAAACCGGATATCGAAAGCTTCAACCACATTAACCCGTTCATCTTTACTGATACTCTACGCTTATCTGATAAGTTTTTGCATGACGCAAAGGCTTAAGCCGATGAAGATTTTGACGTCCGACCACAACCTAACTTTGGCTACAGAGGAGAATGTTGGTAGCTCAGGTGGCGTAGATGTCGTTGGTTTGTTCGCTGAGTCGGGCAACTTGGTTGCAAACGTTTCATCATCATCATTGCGTTTTAGGAGGCGTAGTGGAGCATGGTGATGGGTTGGTGGTTGTGCGTTGAGTAGTGTTGCGTGCAGTTAATATGCGTGCCGCTAGCCGGGGCTGAACTTCGATCACGATTATTTGTTTGGTCGGTCAGTTCCTGTGCACTGGTTTGTCGATGACCACGTGACCTTTGAGGCTGGCCTTCCTTCTCTCATGCTCTGATCGGTGCTGGAGTGACCTCTGTCTTTGATCCCTTTGGGTTCCGGCCTGCGAACTTTGTCGATCCGACTCCAAGGAGCTCCTGGCACCTTGGCTTGTGAATCACGTTTTCCAGATTTCCTCCTCTCGTGCTCTGATCAGTGCTGCAGTGACCTTTGTCTTTGAACCCTGCGACCTTTGTTGATCCGACTCCAAGGAGTTCCTGGTTCCTTGGCTTGTGAATCACGTTTTCCAGATTGAATTTGTGGCCTTCTTGGTATTCGCGTATTGATATCAAGGACAGGTGGTCACGTCGCTTAACGACCTCCTTGTGTTCCTTTATTTATGTGCATAATTATCCCCCGGATTGTCCAACGTAGAATTTGTTGCAGTTTGTTGTTTGGTATACCACATTGTTCCCCTCGGTTTTGTGTTGTTTGTCCATTAATCTTGAGTTCAGTTTCTTCAACGAAACATTGGATTTGTGGGTCACGACGATTCTTTTTTGGTCTAATTATCTGGTTTTGAGTTCATAAATATTTTGAATGTAAGGTAGATCGCTTGTTCTCACTTTCGCTGTTGCTAAGATGTTTCCTTATTCAAGCTTCCCTTGATCAAATTCCTTGGATATCCATTGTTCTGGAACACTGTGATTAGATAGTTCTCTTCCTCCTTGCGGAATTCTGTGGTGCTGCAGTGTGTCTACGCTCTCTTGAACAGGTTTTGGATGAAGCTGTTTTTTGGTTCATCGGATAATTGCTGTTGTTGTTCAGAATTTGATCCGTGTGTGTCTCTTTCCGGTATAGGTAGGTTTCCAGATTGCATTCACCTTCCTGTTCACTAAAACGTCCAAGAATGGTAGTCGATTCTTCCTCTACAGATTAGTTGTAAACTTGATATCTTCACTTCAAATCCTCCTTTACAGATTAGTTGTAAACTTGATATCTTCAAACAGTATTGATCAGTTCGTGAGTCCTGTGTAATGTATCAAGTTTCATGATGACAAATGTGTCGTCTACTTAGCGGATCCATAGCTCTGGGTTGATGACAGGTAATACCGCGAGCTCTGATCTTTACATTACCACTGATATTAGAGTCCCTTCCAGCTGTTGAGATGTGTCCATCAAAGCAAAATATGTATCCAAGCAAAAGTCCGACAGCTTGCATAGACTTCCGGTTTCATGAATTCTGTCGCGTTTTTACATTACTGCTGATATTGGAGTCCCTTCCAGCTTTTGAGATGTGTCCATCAAAGCAAAAGTAAGTATCCAAGTAAAAGTCCGACAGCTTGCACAGACTTCCGGTTTCATGAATTCTGTCGCGTTTGGATTGGTCCGAAGCAGTTCTCCTACGGTTTCCCTGGCGAGGTTGGTGTTGATTGAAGTCAAAAGTGATGGGACATCAAATAAAAGCATGATTTTGTCATACTGACCTGTAGTTTGCGTAGAAATTAGCCAACATTTTGTAATCATATGCTCCAATCCAGAAATTAAGCGTTTCGATCTCCTCCATAAATCTTTTCTTAACTTGTAAGACAGCGTTCACTGGAATGAAACGATTGTTCAAAGCGGAGTTCCCTCCTTACTTTCAATCCGGCGCATGATTCAAACAACTCAATAAATTGAAAAAGCCTTTTTCAGCCACGTCAGAATGTTGAGTGTATGGATCAATAAAGGGGAAAACCTAGACTTCAAGCGTAAACTGAGGTCAAATCATATGTGTTCACCTTAAATAGATGGATTTAACTTGGCCGTGCATCATTCAGTGTCACTCAATGCCATTTTTCCTTTAACCTGTATGATATCCTTCGATACCAAAGCAAATATAGTGTTGTTTAGTGACAGTGAAGATTAATGCATTCTACAGAGGCGCTGCCCTCTCTTTTAGGTGTTGTCCACCGTTAAGGTTATTCAAACAAGCATGTCATACTGTTGAGAGTTTATCGAAAGTTTTCAAATGGAATGATTTTTGCTTCAATCAATGCAAATTTTTACCTCATTTGGTTAGTAAGGATGCAGTCAGGTATGCGTCAAACGTATGTGCGTGTGTACGATAAAAAGCGAATAAAACATTCGACCTCGTTGCAGTGAATTTACGGACCCAAATAATGTGACAAAGCAAAGCACGAATGCAAAAGGGTTAAGCAGCCGTGAAATGAAAGCTGACGACAGAAATTTTCAGATATGTTTACTGACTTTAGTAACACAGTTCTTTCAGTTGATTTGCGTCATCTGACAGAAAGGAAAAGTGTATCCCGAAGCCACAGATAGGCTATATGTACCACTGTGTAGAAGGATGGGTGGTAAAGTTTAACAGGATTGGTACAGGGCTATCGGCCTTTTGAACCTTGCAGGCATGTGCGTAAACTAAATACCTTGACAACCAAAGCTAGCGTGTGGATTGATTTACAATGGGTCTCTCATTTATCAAGTAATAGCTTATTAAACATTCCCACAAAAATCTACATTTCCCAATTACCAAAGCTCTTAAGAGTGACGCCCTGTAGAATGTTCTTGTTAATTGTGACAATACACCAAATGGAGACTCACCTGAAGGTTCTTCGCTTCTCTGAAAGCTTGGTTTTAGACCAGCGCACCAATATCAGGTGCTTCTGAAACCGTCACAAAAGCACAACACGGTTGTTACATTGCGCTACTCATTTTACTCTGTCTAACGGTCATTGCGGACTTGTCTTTATTCTGAAAGAATACTGGCCTAGTAGTCGAATACTGGCCCAATAATCGCCAGTTGGCATGACAGGTCTTGACCCGAAGATTCTGATTCACCGGTTCGAGAGCCAAGTCTCATTGCTCGCTGTTAACTGTACATTGATATGCTGAACTGGAAAACCTAGCTGAGGAACTGTAACTGATACTACATAGTCGATGTCGTCCGTCGGCGTGATGAAAATTGGCATGATATGTTTGTCCCCACCTGTTGGTACTTCTGAGAATCTGTCTTGCAACATTACTGAGGTACATTATTTCGATCAGCTCACTAAGTAGCATACTGAAGATTGATTTGGATGTCGGGAGTTAGTTAAGACTCTGTGTTACCGGGGTTCGTCAGGGCTTTCAACATCGGGAGAAACTGGTGTGAAAAATTCGGTTCTCAGGGCTGATGGCAAGTCTGCTTGTCTGCCAAACGATGGTCCTGTCCATCCACTTATAAGAAATCTGATCGTGTGCCGAAGAAATGTTACATATTTCAATAGTTTTTACATAAGATGTCTAAATTGGATATTTAACTTCACACCCGCCAATTGTGATTGACCAAATGAGCGTTACCTTGCCCCCCGTTTCTTCTTCCAGAGCTTTGTATTACTGCGGCCAAAATAAGTCTCATCCCAGAAAATAGGAAAGGCGCTTATGGCAGCTGTGCATTTGGTTATGCTTTACCCAAAACTCTAAATGTCTTTATTTGGCTGGCACATATCTTAGATTCTATCTAGCTAACCCGTGATCGGCCCTAGCTGTGACAATATGCATGCTGTTTTCTAGACTGACACTACTCATAAGTCAACAAAGTTTGTGCATGCCAGGCAGTGTCTTCGGTGGATTATTGACACCCTTAAGAGTATCGGATCGATTAACTAGGGATCGGAAATGCAGTCGAACCAGTGGATATCGCCATGTTCCTGTGTTCTTCCACTTCTCAGCCAAGTTGGTAAAACAATGGTTGACTCACATTCTCCTAGTCCCCTATATGGTGTACGCGTGTTGAATTGTACACGCCTTATTAAAAACTTGGCCAGCCTTTCCCGTGGGCTACGGACTGTCTTCAACCACGTTACTGTTCTCTCTCTTGTCCAAACAGTGGACTCTGTGGCACCTTGATAGGCACGCCACATTTCCAAAGCTCAGGTGGCTGTTGGTCGATTTATAATAACTGTTTACATGTACGGTGGGCAGTCGGCTTTTATACTGCTCTACTTCGGGTGACTGTGAAAGGCCCACCAAAAGAAGAATATCACTGACCAAAGTCCTGGGCTATTGTTTAATATCCCTGGTTTGCATTTAAAATATCAGACACTGTTTAGAAGATAGGGCCTCCATCTGATCTTCTAATTTGCACAGGGAAAATATACCCAGCCACCCTGAAAACAACAACAAATTGTCATCAATCAACTGTAAACAATTCATAATAAAAAAAGGGGAATATTTCTTCATGTTCTTCCAATCTGTTCACTCACCGGCAGAATTCTCCAAACAGATCACTTGTAAATCTTGGATTGTTGCGGACATCGAATGTGATTATCGGAATCTACCACCAAGAAATTTTGTGAACCTCACCTCCTCGCTCATTTTATAGTTTGACAGTTTTTCAACAAGTCATGCTTTTCCTCTATAAGCTAAACAAATCATGGTATGATAACTCCTTTTTCTTGTTTGAGTCAAGCATTTGGAGTAGATTGTAGTAGCTCAGCTCTATTCATAATTTTTCCAACCTTGTCTGAGCAGCTTGCGAAAATGATCAGCCATGATAAAGCCTCTTACGTCATTCCATGCTGACAAATTACACTTGACCTGTCATACGTGACCAACAACTGTCTCTCTCAATTTTTTTCCTGCGTTTCATCATAGCAAACGAGTTTCTTGGCGACTGAAAATAAATTTGAGGTTGTGCAACTGTTATTTTACAATATATATTTTTAGTAGATTGTCGGTCATCATCACCTGATAATTTAGGGGTAGCTTATTGCCCGGCGAAAGCAGCATGAAATTGTGTTATCACTTATTTAGGAAAAAATGAGCTTATTTCCCAAATTTAAAAAACGTCTCAGTAACATCAACTGCACCAATGCTATGAACAGTAATTTCCAGGCTCATACCCGGCAACCTAAAATATCCTGTCTGTCTGAATTCTTTCATGGTTTTGTCACGTTTGTTTGAGAAGGTTGAGAAATGACAGGAAAACGGTAATTGGCTACTCAATGCTTATCAAGATTTATCTTTCTTGAATGATTTAACATGGAAACCTACACTTGACTTGGTTATTTTGCTAACGTTTCAATTCACTGTAATCTTGGTGAGGATCCCTACGGGCCCTTTTAGCAGTGTCAACCGAAAGGGGGAGAACGACCTGCTTTCCGTTTGTGGACCATAAGGTCTGACAACGTTCCACGAACAACAGCTTTCCTATTGTTGAACTGAAATGATTGCAATTAGCCGAGGTCCTACATACATAGCCTTGAAATGCCCCAATATTACTACCGCGGTTTTATTTATCTACCATATTATTTGTTGTGTTTCAGGCATACGGCTTCTCTTGTGGGTTTGTTCGTGTCCACTTGTTTTGTCCTTTTGGTACAAACTAACTAGACCTGTTTCAAACTTGCATAAAATTCAACGAATTAAGCTAAGTGTTCCCAGAGTGGTCTTACTGTTGGCATGGTAACAAAAGAAGGATGTACACTTCACTGATATTGTCATGTCTAGCTGGTAGAAAGCGCATTGCACTTTGTAAAAAGTTTACTTTGAGTTTAGGAACGTGCGTCTGGGATAGTAAGTGATATCCTAACATGACTCTATCCCGCAGGTTATTTGCAAACTCGCACAATTCCAGCTGTGGCTTGTTGCATGAAGTCGTCCACCCTTCAGCAAGAGGCCTATCCTTGAGGAATGTTGAAAGTGTTCTTTGCATAGGGGCGTTATTTATGGTGTCTTTCAGTCATTATCCAAAAAAATAAACGCAGTACAGTTTCTAATCACTTCTCATACCAGTAGTTGGTTATCGAGGGAAGAATTGGTGGCTCATTTGTTATGGATAGATGGCATTGTGTCCGCTGACCTTGACAGTTTGGTGGCGAACGTTTCGTCACTATTCTAGGTGATATCACCGACGGTTTAAACGACAAGGCGTTTTTTGGTGCCGCAGTTTATGAAGGCGATGAGCCATTTTGCGCTTCTGCCTGTATACGCTTTGGTGGCCGGGATTATGTTTTTGGCCTTCTGACCAACAAAATCCCCTGAGTTCGTTGAGATGCGTACTGCTAGAGAATTCCGGTACGACGTACTTCTCGGCTTTTCATTGTAGGGTGAAATTTCAACAGAAAATAAGAGAATCGATAAAGTAACTAAACGCGAGTCACAGCTGTCAAAATTGGAGGGCACAGATTAGGCCAAATAACACAAACAGGAACACCCATCAATAGGATCAGTCACAAGCTAGGGTAGGCCACCGGTCAATGAGGCATACATACACACCAATGCTCATTCCTCACGCTGATGTCCCACAATTCTGCAACACTAACCCACATCTTACCTCCTAATCTGATGATGTCAACTCAACTGATGACAAGCTCGGCGCACAGAGAACTACCATTTAGGTTGTTTCCTCCCAACGAGCTTCCTGTTATTCTAGTCCCTTTATTGGTCACTTATTTCCAGGAGAACTTTCCCAAAACTCATAGCCAGTAACATTCCAAGTGCTTTTATAATCCATCAGTTAGTCAAGTGTCGTAAACATACGCGTTTTGCCCAAATAACCTGCGACCGTAAAACCCAACTAGAAAGGCAAGAAACTATTGACAGAGTAACATAGTGATACATTGACCACTAACAGTGATTTTTCCAGTGAGGTTGGAGTGGATTCTGCCTAGAGTTGAACACATGCTTTTCTATTTTCAAGTAAGTCCAGATAGCCTGAGTGAAAATTACCCTATATTTTGGGAGAAATGAAACCTGAGTTTCATTGCAAGTTATCAGACAAGTGCAATCTTTAACCATACGCGCTATGCGTATCGTACCGCGAAATACCTAAATCCAGATGGGGGAATTTTACACCACGATTGCAGCATAATTTACAAACCGCTTTATTAACCCCGCAATTAAGACTTCTAATAAGGAACCTTCTTTGTGAGTGGGTAAGAATATAAATTACTGCGTGAGGCGTATCAACTAGAGCTCTAGACACTCGCAGCTGATGTGCCAGAGGTAGAAAATGTTTTATCATAAAATATCAAAATAACAAAAACCGGACATTGATTAGATGTGCGTATGGGTGGTCGTGTCAGTATTCCTGTCTAGGATGATGTACTTTTATTGTCAGGTCGTTGGATCGCAACTGCTCTTGCAGTCCACGAAAATCTCACTCAGAATATCCAGTTTTTCATGCAGATTCGACTAGTTGACATCAACGTCATATGATTTTATCTTCCTCGAACCACAGCGTTCCTTATCAAACGCTATCAAGTTCCCTGTTCTTCCAACCATATTAATCCGGTGCGGTGAGTTTTCGTGTACTGAGAATGCAGTGATGCGTCTCTGACATAACATATCACAATGATGACGTAAATAGATGGAGTGTGACAAGAAGGGATATGAACTGCAGCACTCTTGAGACTGCATCCAGGTGCCAGATAGTCATAAACCATAAAACTATAAACCACGAAACTATAAACAATCTCCCGATAAGGATGTACGGCAGAGATTGCTCTTAGTGACAGTCTGCCCTATCATCTCATGCAGATATATGAATGTGGGTTTTTGGGCGGTATACACAGACAGTAAAACAACATAATCTCCTATAAATACACTAGTACGTTGCGCACACAATATGAGTGCTCTAAAGTTGCGGAAACGCGAGGAGAATTTGGTGCGTAGGAAAAGTTTAAAGTGATCATTTACTACATCGTTACGATTGCAAAAGAACTTTGGATTACGGTTATTGGTTTGTTTCTTCTGCATGTAGCGCTCATGAGCTGTCCCTGGTTGGTTCAAGGAAATAACCTAGGGAAAAGAAAATCAGCCCCATTTGAGGTAGGGTCTTGGTAGAGGAGAATACCATGGACAGGAACGACTGGCAAGCCCAGCGAACAGGTTAACAGCCAACGGATCATCTACTAGCTGTAATCGTGATCAACATCTGGTGAGTTCCAGTTGCAAGACTCCTTCAAAACTAAAACAATAATGATCCGGCGAAATGAATACTTTAAAACATGCTCTACCACGGAAATCCGGTGCATCATGTAACTCCAGCCATGACAGAATAAACCAAATTCCCTACTTTGCGTGACGGAAGAAAGCTTATCTTAGTGATGTTTGATAGATGACAGATAGTAAAAAGACAGTATGGTGAGGGATATAACAGAAAGCCGGTTGTTGAAGGTCGAAGCAGTGAAATGTGTGTTGCGTTAGGCTACGTGATTTGTAATTTAATTGGACCTCAAAGTACTGATCCATTCTATTTTCCTATTCACATGACAGCATAGCACGACTTTCATTCCATGAGGTGGAACACAAGAGTACCAACTTTCTCCCGACTAATAGGTTTTGTCCAAACAAAAATGCTGATCAGTCACTCAATCCCAGAACTTTTCATGAATCAAGATAAACCACTTGACAGATAGGCAGTAATTTAGTCTGAACAGTTTCGAATAGATTTTCATAGTGGTTGTCTGCGTATTGGTTGGTCAGGTGTTCTGGATTCCTCCTATTGACATTTTTGTCCAGACATTCTTTTCTTAAAAAACCGAGTCTGCCAAACTGCTGCACACAACAGGTCCAAGTAATATAGGTTTAGAACACATGGGTTAGTAAAAAATATACGTATTCGAAATAGTTGATGATTAACATATAGAGGGGTGTATACAACCACTCAGCACTATTAACTGCCATGAAAAAAGTATTTGAGACATGGCTGCCGACAGTGCAGCTGATTTCAGCGACTCCACCAGGATGATCATGCATGTTGTGCTATGCTATTAGTTGGAAGAATAGGCTTTCAATTTCGAGAGACCAGCTCTGTCGGAAAGATGGTCGGTGAGAAGAGGAAACTCTGTAATGAACAGCGGAAACCATAGCGTCTTTTGTTTCAACCCCCTTAAACATTCTTGAGTCCGCGAAGCTACTGAATTTTGTACGACAGCCCAGGGTTGGTTTCGTTTTTTTGGTTTATCGGACAAGCGATGTTACAGGATTGCTATCAACCTTCTGTTCTACCGGAAACAGTTTTGATTCGATTCAACCACACAATATTTTCCAACCAGACGTCAAGTATTCTAGAGGAAGCTCCATTTATTTGTTTATTTTGTAAATCTAATTTTGCAGACTTTTTGTCACCCTTCACAGAATTCTTTGAACAAGCCTCGATGAGAGAATGCGTTTTGAGGAATATATCCATGCTTTGGGTGCAAAGTCATCAAGTGAATGGGCTTCAAGAACTTTATTGTTGTACTTCAGAAAAAGATAGACCGCGATAAGACCATCGGTTCCTAATTAATGAGATGTATTTACGCACTGAATCGTTAAACTACAGACTGAGTACCAAAATTTTTCTAATGTCATGTGCAGTTTGACCTTTTGCACTATAGAATCTGACTTTCAATAGCGTTCCAGTCGTTTTGTGCCGCGCTTTTGACTTTCTCTCACTTTGGTTCCACCCTGAAACAAGAAATAAAAATGATGATAAAAATTCGGAGGGCTATCACGATTGTTTCACTCTTGTTAGATGCGTTAGTTGTACGCGCTCTGTGACCTTCTACGAGGAATTAAATATGCAACGTTTCAATTATAATTTGTAAAAGGATTTTGGGTCGACACAGACCGATCAAAAGTGTGATAGCCCCACAATTATGCAAGCTTGCAAGCCGTTCTTCTTTCAGTTACCTCCCGTGTCCTAAAGTCCATTGTTGCCTTGTCCCACGAGGGTCAACTTCAGAAATGAAAGACCATTGATATATGTAGGATTAATCTTATTTCACTTAGGGTTTTATTTTTCTATTGTGAACTCGGAACACTGATCAAAGAAGACAACGTCTATCAGTGTCCAAAATAGATCTCGTTTATTGCTGAAGTTGAACACGATAAATCCGTGCCATTCCTGGGCACTTTGCAAATTTTAGCAGCTAACCACAGTCCCATGGAATGCACCACAATCTTACCTGAGTCAGTCAGTCCTCAAGTCTTAAGATATTGTTATATCAGGTAATTTGGTAATCCTTTACAGCATACTGAATCTTTACAATTCTTTATAATCTTTACAAAATAATGCAGGTCAGGTCGAGGACACTTCACTTGTCAGTGGTTGTCTCGAAGAAGTTTTTTTGGGATAAAGATTTTGGTGCACTCAAATGAAGTTTTATAACGCTTCAAAAAATGAATGCTTTATCGGACTTTATCTTCACTGATGTTGCTGTGATATTCGCCGGCAAAATGAGCCTACGATTAAAAGGAATTTTCCATTCAAACAAAATGACGATCTGTTCCAGACGGTTCAAAGCTGGGTCACTCTAACTGACCTATGTTGCGTACAGATATCTTTGTCTAGGAACTATTTTCACTCAGCCACATTAATCATGGAACCAGATTGAGCTACCAGCTGAACTTCCATCCAACTTCCATCAATAAAACAAGCCAGACCTCGATGTGAACAGCGTTTTGAACCTCATCTCTTTGTCCCACACTTTGTATGCCCATTCATATAAAGTTGCGCTGGGACATGAATTGGCAGGACAGATGGAAGCCCGTGCAAAAGCGTTTCATTATTGGGGTCAGACGACCGGTGGCGTGCGAACCGAAACAAGGAAACCTGTTTTGTCGATTGCAAAACACATTCTGCCACTGGACACAGAGTTGACCCCAGCACATCTTTCGGAATTTTTCTCAACTCTAAATTACTGGCTTTTAATGGGGCCACGATGATCAGTCGATACCGATTTATCTTGTGCGCACAAATGACCGTGACGCTAGCTTGTCTTTGACCTGGGAACACTAGACAATTGGTTCCATTCCACCGTTTTATTCACCTTCATTCCAGTTTATGATTTAAAATAGATAGTTATCAGTAATGCGCCTGAAGAGGTGAAAAAATATCTACACCCCCAGCTCTCTACTCCTTCTTGTGTAAATCATATTACTTTGCTTCATATCTAATATTCACTGCAGTACTATCGCTTGTGGTATTCACTGAGTGCAAAAATATCTTAGGCCTTAACTACTTCTGCTGCTGCTGATTTTTACGGACCTGCTGGATGTCGATCACACAGTAACTGTAACGCTGCGGTTGTATGGTCTAAATTTATCAAAGACCAGCCCACGTCTCATCTTCCGCTGCTGCGCTCTGAACGTCGACCAATGCCTTTTTATTCTCTCTTTTCGCTCCACTTAAAATCCTGTTCCATTGATGGTAGGAAATAATACCTTGGCTGAGAATGTAAATCTTATTAAGCAGGCGGCTACGTTCCGACGAAGAAAAGATTGTAGAGTTGTGCTGATTCATTTTGCAGTCGCTTGAATAGAGACTTGACCGTCGAACAAAAATGCCGAATATTTGCTGCTTTCCACTCTATGCTCAGGAGGTTTATAGGAAATTTAATACGATTTCTTTGAATAATGATGCTCTAGTTTATGTCATGAACCTCCGAGCGATTTACCACCGAAGGGCCGTTTTCCATCTACAGTGATTTATGTGATAAAAACACTTAATGGATTTTATGGCCTTATACCGCGACAAAAAATGTGTAACCTTGCGGATAGGCGCCGTTCATTTTTGTCTGGCTCATTTGTAAAGGGTCTGCGGGGTCTGTTATTCCATCCAGTTGTTACTACTTTGCTGGTTTAGCTTGGAAATTTTATTGCTAGGTTTTCCACTTACTGAGGTGCTCAACCTGGTGCTCTTGTGATTAGTTGCCAGATCTCTCCGCAGCATTCATCTACGAATTTCAAATATTTGGATTAATAGAATCGAGAAACGGTTCTTCAAAACTATGGCTATTCTAATATAAAAATCGTCGCTAAATATATCAGAACGAATCCGAGTTAATTTATTGAAAAATTCGAGGCTTATTTGAACTGGATGATTTCCTCTGCCCATGTTAATTTTTTAAACGAACGAACGTCAACATCCTTTGTTTGTGGTCACAAATTTGTGCCTCAACAATTCTGGCGCAACTAATAATACATATTTTGTATACCTTCGTTCGAAAAATATAGTGTACATTGTGACCACCCGATGGTGTAGCATGCATTCAGCTGAAAATGGACACTAGAATAAAGATTTTCCGTTTGTCACCGTCCATGAAATCGATGCACAAACGCACGCCCAGCAAGGTGACACTCGTTTTCTACCTGAAATTTCAGGCTCAGGCTTGTTCATCCAGACATCACTGATACAAATCAGCGAGCCTAAGCGGAAACGCTGCATTGTACAGTGCAGATAGAAGCTGAAGGTGTGTCATCGATGTTTCCGGTTTGTTTAAATGGGCGAATTTTGGTCCGAAATGCTGTTCTTTTTCTACTGCTTCTCTGCTCTGGGTCTAATTTGTTTGATGCCTTACCTCTTTCTAAACTAGGGTTGGTTCATTGTCAGTTGATTAAGCTTTAATCCTCCGGTTGGCTTCACATAGAGTAGAGTTAACTAGCACTAGACAAATTGCTCAGTAAGTGCTCAAGTCAGGTTCCATTTTCTGTTTTCCAGACACGCTCAATCATTGTCCTTGTTGCCTTTTCATAAAAGCGAATTCCAGAATATGCTTTAAATTCATGACAAATAATTTGGTTGTGAAACAATCGAAATTTCATCTTTTGCCTTAAGCGAACCATGACTGACAGTGGGGAGCAATACTAACCGCCTCACGGTGTTCAGGCCTGAAGATGTACGCTATCAGTTTGATCCATATGAACCAAGCGAAGCGTCACAACAGGAATCTAAGGTCGTTGACAAATGGACATTTTATCGATGGGAGTTTTGAATCGAAGAAGGCTTTTAGTCGGTTACTCCATGGATACGCTCATGGTCAGTTGTAATATCAATGTTATCAATGAAACCATGCTACTCTGTTAGGCAGGAGAATACGTGCTACACCTGGTCTTTATAACGGCCTCATTGTTGGTAAATTAACGCCCGGTTGGACGACTTTAAACAGCCATTTCGGCTGCTCCGTCTGACCAGGATATAGTCCATTCAAGTAAGTCAAAATTGTCATAAAAGTTCTTGAGACACTGAATGTACAGATGGCGACCAAAAGCGCGCCAATGTCTTTGAGAAAACGGAATTTTTTTTCATGCGGTGTATCCGAAACACCGCATGTACCTTACATGTTTCCTACACGCGTGGTCATGCACACATCATTACTCCAATTTCGCTTTGCTTCAGATAGCAAAATGTGCAGGCAGACAAATTTTGGGTGGAATTGTTACATAAGCTGTAGAATGATGAATGGATTTTGAGGGGACCGACATGGGATCAGTTGACTCCGATAAGCATCGCTTATGAATTCTCCCACCATGTTACACCGGAAAGTTTTAGAAGCAGTGATAGAGTTGATTCGCCTTTTCCCAACAAAAATGCATGTGACTAGCTTATTTTTCAGTCAAATTTTGGTACACTACAATCATGCTAGTTAATAAAGGATAATGTGCGTATGTACGGCGTCGCATAAATTTGCTTGCCACTTATGGTACGGATGACCGCAGTACTTTGTTATTCTAATCAAAAACAAAGTCCTGCTTTTTCAAGGCATAGTGTAGCATTCCAGTCATGGAAAAACCGTAGTTGCTGACTCATAAAATCCAATTTTGTTATTGAATCGTTGTGTATACCCCTTGTTTAAGTTGGAACATCATGTTGAAGAACGAAAGTTGCGTGCTGTTCTTTCTGCTGGGCATTAAATAAACGCTGAATAACCGACCTATCTCCTTTAGACACGTAATTAAACTTTATGTATTATTGATTGGCTCTAACATGAGTGGAATTTGAGTTGAATAATTTCTTTTTTGTTGATATCCAGCGTAAAACATCGGTGAGGGATAAATTGAAGAGTACCTACCAAACATGTGCCCTACAGCCCTCATTAGACTTTATGAGTTTGTCGAATTCCACCAATGATAATTAGTATCTGATGGCCGGAAAATCCCTTTTGGATCAAGCACTTCACGGTGGTGGTGTTCTTAATAATAACGCTTCAGTCAATTTGCTTCGAGTCCTTTTTAATTCTTGCGAAATTGGATTAGTGTGACACGAAACTGTTCAGCTTAAAGTACTTTATTCTTGTAATTGATTCCATTTAAGGCTTGTGAAAATGATATTCCCAGCAGTACGGATTAAGAACGATGCTGATTGGTGGGTAATGCGACGAGATGCCATTATAACCTTAGAGTAACTACGTTCTGCATACATTCTCGAGGAGTGTAATTTTCAGTGTCATCTCATTATGTAGGGAGTTGTTAGAAAGATTAAAGTTTTACTTGCCCTGGTTTTTCATTGCACTGTATTCCTTTTGATCATCAGCAACATCGATTATTACCTCTAAACTGCTCACCTTTCTATGGGTTGTGTGCCTTGAAACTGTTCCGGATATTAACAGCCTTACTGAACGAACCACCCAAGCACTTCCATGATTGAAGCGAAAAGGAGCTGTGTATGGTCATTTTTGACTTCCAAATCAACTACCTGTATATCTTTTCATGATATGGGTATATGGACGGACCGCACTGAATCTTGCACCAAATCAGCATTCTTCATAGGGCCAGAAGTTGATTGGAGCCAAGAACACATTTATTCGTAAACCACTCTATCGAGTGTCACCACATGTTTATTTCTTGTGAAAAAATAACTTTACCATTTAGAAGGCTGTGGATTCTGCGCCATCAGTCGACTCCGCAAAAACGTCTATCGAATGAAACAACATCGTATTGTTCATTATGACTACTAAAAACACAATTAAGGGATATTCAGGATTCATATGTCAAAGCCGCCAGAAAGTAAACATATAAGTGCGCTGGGAAAAGCACGGCAGGCTATTTGTTGAGGCGTTAGTCCAGGTAAAATGGTCTCCTGTCACTCCTAAACCTCATATATTCTACGACAAACTCTAATCGGTGCACTCTAACTATCCTGTATAGCTTAGGTTGAGAATGCGTCTAGAAGAGCGCTAATGTAAATTTCCACTTTGCCTCCTAAATTGGTGCAACTTTCAGCATATTGTTGTCAAAAATTTGAAGTTTGCTTACTCATCCTAAAGTGGTTGGATAGTGAGATGCGATATGTAAACCATCTCATCGGTTACATTCCTTTAGTTTGCGTTATTATTTCCCGTTTCCAAGAAGGATATAAAAACACTGTCACTGTTACGACAAACCTAATCGGTGCACTCTAACTATCCTGAAACTGGTCTCAGGATTGTATAGCTTAGGTTAAGAATGCGTCTAGAAGAGCGCTAATGTAAATTTCCACTTTGCCTCCTAAATTGGTGCAACTTTCAGCATATTGTTGTCAAAAATTTGAAGTTTGCTTACTCATCCTAAAGTGGTTGGATAGTGAGATGCGATATGTAAACCATCTCATCGGTTACATTCCTTTAGTTTGCGTTATTATTTCCCGTTTCCAAGAAGGATATAAAAACACTGTCACTGTCGCACCCTAGTATCGCAATTTATTGCGTCTAGCAGACTAACGTGCAGAGGACTTTCTTATCTTTTTCGGAATGTTCGTTGACAGGGGATGCACTGTCCTCCACTGGATAAGATGATTTACAAATTATTTCTCGTGTTTCATGTTTGAACCTTTACTCATTCCAGTATGTAGGACTAAAGCTTTGCATTTGCGCAGTGAGGAAGAAAAAGCTGTTTTATGTTGTGATAAAAGCGAACCTACGAAAGTTGTTATGTGTGGCTGTAACCCTGGCTAGTACGTCGTAAGTGTATTTTGCCGTATAAGTAGAAACCGCATGTATGCCTGGGCAACGCTATGATTGGGCGTGTGGACCGTGTAGGAGGACGTGCACTGATCAACCAGCCACCGAGATAACCTGATTACTCCGCGACAGCATCGGGTCATTCGTTGAACTGGAAATAAGTTTAAAGGTCTCACAGTTTGCCTGTAAGCATAAAATTCTGAGATATCCCAACTTCAATAAGCCTTGAGTTTGACGACCACCTGAGTTGCACTTTTACAACCGACTTGGAATTGCCTGGTGCTGTTACCGCTTATCCATTGATCCAACTATTCAGAAAACTTAAAGCTTTCAAATAATCTACGATTTCTAGGTTTTCTTCATAATCTACATCTTTCCAATTGCGGTTTTCAAATAAACTGACAATGGTACTATTCACGAGCATTCATTTCCCCTTATGTGGACTATGACAATGGTGGGACGATGCTGGGCTTCACTGTTTTACTTGTGACATTGACGTATTCTGCACACGTCCACCTCATTTCTGCGTGCTACTCATTCAGGCATCGACGGACTGAGAAAGCAGTTGAACGGCTTCTTCGTAGACAGATGTACAATGTAGGTTACATTGCTGATAATTGTCACAGCTTTTGCGTGTTTTGAAATTCTGGCTTAATTCTGCAGAACTGAGCAGTACCTTCTCCTACGCTGCTACAGCTGCCGTCCCCAGATACTGAAGGCGTGCACTGCACAGTTTAGGCCCGCCATGAAGATACGCACAGTTCTCTTGCGTGCATGGTAGTTTGAATTCCCATCTCATTGCATCCTTTAAGCTCGATAAAAGCTGTCACCGGCGCTTGCACAGCGCTTTACAGTAGTCTGGATAGTTTTAGATTGGCTTTCCAGTTTGTCAAATATGAAGAGATTCTATGATACTTTGACATGACGACCAATTATATGTGGTAGGAGAAACTTCGTCTTTACTATGAAATTACCATAGTCAAAATTGCTCTAGAATGTAGAATCTTCATAACTAACTTAAAAGAATAATGATAGTCAAGTCTTGGGGAATTTTCTGTGTAGGAGAAGAAGTTAGCACGTTTTTGGCCCTACTGATTATGAACAACCAGGATTTGTCGTTACTTTGTCATTTCTAACAGAAAACATGTTCCTTGCTGCAAAAAATGTCGGTTAGATGATATTATTGTGGTTACCATGTTCAGATGTTTGACGCAGCACAAGATTAATTCCGATCCGGTTGTTTGCAAATTAAACAGAAAGTAGCCTGGATATTCTAATATCAGTCCAACTTGAGTCGCACTCAGCTATGGTAGAATTTTTTACTGAAATCGTTACAGAGCCCAGTGATAAAGGCGCTAGTTAGGACGTATCAGACTTTTTGTGAGTGCGCACGATTCTTTGCTGATGATGCGCCCACAAACAACCCAGATTCGTTAGTGCAAGCAGATGTCAGACGGCTGAATAAATCCCATCCTCTGGACAGGGAGTTTGATCGGATATACGTGGTAACACTGTGTCCTTTCGTGTTAAAAGGGATATACTTAGTAGACTATTTACTAATTTTGACGTCGGAAGCAGAGTTAATTCCTTGAACGTCTTGAAGGGACAGTGCATCCCAAATTGTCCTTCAAGCATGCCTTCTACGTAAGCTTCTGTCTTCGAAAATTTCAGTATTCACAGGATATCTAGAGTGCCGCAGCATTTTTGTTGGGACCCCGGTGACCCAGCCTGTATTATATCCACACGATATTTCCACCGCATTTTCACTTTCAAGAAACTGCAAGACCAAAGCTACTCCTTCGCATTATTTGTATTTCCAGTTGTATTGATTTTTACTCTATAGGGCCCGCGCCAACAAACTATGTGCTTGTTTTAGTCTTTGTGTATAGCTTGTCAAATCCTGTTGCTTCAGGGTATCAGTCTGATGCAGGTTTCCATCGTAATAAAGGAATATGCAGGCATTCCTCAGTCAGGCAGCGCTCAACTTACTAGGAAACTAGTTAGTAGAAATTGGTCAAGTGAACTTTGGCTAACGACTCGTCAACGCATAGTCACATGGAATATTTGAACTCAGCTCCAGATTCAGTCAGTCCAATTAATAATCTAATAATATTAATCTACAATGAAAATAAAAAACAGTGTGCATCAGTTTCATCTTTGCCGTAAATCATCAGAGTTAAAATTCCGCGGCCATCCGGAATAGTTCGAACTCACAATCTACCCACTGGTGGTTAAATTCGACCGATCGACTTTAAGGCTGGTCCAGACTTATTCCACCTGAAACGCTACTACTCTTCTGCTGATATGAAATTGACTAACTTACCCAAAAACATTCTTTTTTAATGAACATGCGGCAAATTTTGTCGGTTTCCGGAGATTTTTCTAGCTGTCTCACTATCGTTAGAATTACGTGGCACACCTGTGGTGTAATTTTCCCCATACTTTTGCTGTTATCCACATGGTTCATTGTTCATCTACGATTATCTTCTAACCACTATAATTTCTATATTCCATAAAAATGTAATAAACGTACGTATCCTCCTGAAAAGGGACCTTCTTAAGCTTAACTATTTCACGGTTCTGTGAAGTAATGATTGGTATTCAGTGAAGCAGTCCAAAAACGCAGGTTTGGAACGCCACACTGCCTTTTCCTTCATTAAAAGTCCGAACTATGACGCGGTGTGACCGTTTTTTCACTTTCATAACCTTTTGGGCTATACAGGAGAGTGTACATGTGACACTCACAGAGCCTCTTCTACTTTGGTGATCAATTGAATAAGATCCAATGGTCCCCCATTTATGGGGTTGGAACTTGCGTGGTCACTTTGTAATAAAAAATGTAGGCTGCTGTCGACCTTACGTCAACCACCATTGTTGAGCTTTTGGGACGAAGGCATTGTTGGAGGGCCCTAGTTATCCTCTTGTCTATGTGTGAGCAGCCTGGCATTATTCCAGGTCCCGTACAACTATGAACTGCACAACTTCAACTAGTCTCAGGCTATGTCGTTCTTTGCCTGGTGCCATCTGCCGGGGCGCCTTATGTACTGTATACAGCGGACAGGATGCGCGAAAACAAGCCACTACTAACACCTCCATCCATTCTTTATCATATGTCCGTGCATATACTCCTCCTTATTCTTAGGAACTGAAAGATCCGCTTGCCGCTCATTGCCGTTAGCTGCAATAGATGCGTTCACCTTGACCTCCATGGCATCAGACTTCATAATCATTCCTCATCTGTGCCGTCTTATAGCAGCGCGCTAAGACGGTACCTGAAAACAGCAAGCAGGATTTCAATCGGAAATGGGCTGTGTGGACCATATTTTTACACCTTATCGAGTGCTACAACAACAGTTTGTGTATGGATGACCTACAATCTTACATTTTTGTTTATTTGTATCATAAATGCAACATTTAAGCGAAATATGGGCTTGCCCCGATTTGTAGATCTCTCCGAGTATGGATCTTGTCAACCTGGAGTAGGCAGGCAACATATATTCTTGTTTCGAAAGAATAGTAGGAAGCGTAAGCATTACTAAAAAAGCTAACCAAGTTTATCCAGCCCTTTGGCATGTGCTTTGCGCTGACCCCTGAAAATCCAAGGGTTGAGGCTGAAAGTTGTGGCATCCTAAAAGTAACCCGGAAGTTGAGTTACCTCTGACGGTAGCGTGACTTGAAAAATTGACGCACAAATCTTAAAGGTCAAAATTGCTTTTTTTCCAGTTTGCGTCATAAAGATATCTGACTTGGCTCACGATCAGGCAGTGTTCCCGAGTTTTGTTCTTTCACTGGGTTCTAAGCCCAAACGATCAAAATCCTCGATCTTTTCTCGGTCAGGGCAGGCATGCACTCTTATTTATCTCCAGTGGTTTTTCAAGCCTGCTTCTCAAAATATGCGGCATCTGCAATGTGCAGTTTAAATCGAGTTGAACTGGATGAAGCCTAAAGGAACTCCGATGCTTGTAATCTACCACCCTTCACAAACGGCAGCTTTGTAAGAGTTCTACAGTGTGGCATTAATCGGCTGCTGTCGCAGTATTTTTCTGATTCTGCAATGAGATAGAAATCGTGTCGACAGTTTAATATTCAGAAAATGCCTGTCAAACAGGCTTCACACTAGCTTACTGCCCTTCCATGCTAGACAAGTGCAGTGTTGTCTCAAGCACACGAAATGAAATACGTATAACTATTTCAGTGTTCAGCTATTAGTTGTTTGTGTTGCTGGATCCAACTTTGAAGAATCTTACAGGCTAACCTTAGAATATTTCCCCAAATTTCAGTTCGCAAATGTGTCGGATGTAATAAATGTTTTCTTCAACCGCATATTTCAGTACCGTCGGATTTTCAGCGTTCGTATTTCGTATACATCTTTGATCAAACCATCCTGTGTCAAATACGAGATAAAATGCAAAACAGGCAAGCTATGGTGTTTTAGAGTTACCTACAATTCTGTCAAAGTAAGTTTTATTGCTCACAGTTAAAGGAGAGGGGAGACTTGGGGATATTTAGTGGATGACTTGAGCTAGTCATCCTATTGGTGACCTGAACTAATTGTTCTTTGATAGGTGGCCAATGTCGTGTCAGTCGATTTCCTGTCCATTTACACCATACTCATTCAAATATGTGTGTATGGATGACCTACAATCTTACATTTTTGTTTATTTGTATCATAAATGCAACATTTAAGCGAAATATGGGCTTGCCCCGATTTGTAGATCTCTCCGAGTATGGATCTTGTCAACCTGGAGTAGGCAGGCAACATATATTCTTGTTTCGAAAGAATAGTAGGAAGCGTAAGCATTACTAAAAAAGCTAACCAAGTTTATCCAGCCCTTTGGCATGTGCTTTGCGCTGACCCCTGAAAATCCAAGGGTTGAGGCTGAAAGTTGTGGCATCCTAAAAGTAACCCGGAAGTTGAGTTACCTCTGACGGTAGCGTGACTTGAAAAATTGACGCACAAATCTTAAAGGTCAAAATTGCTTTTTTTCCAGTTTGCGTCATAAAGATATCTGACTTGGCTCACGATCAGGCAGTGTTCCCGAGTTTTGTTCTTTCACTGGGTTCTAAGCCCAAACGATCAAAATCCTCGATCTTTTCTCGGTCAGGGCAGGCATGCACTCTTATTTATCTCCAGTGGTTTTTCAAGCCTGCTTCTCAAAATATGCGGCATCTGCAATGTTCAGTTTAAATCGAGTTGAACTGGATGAAGCCTAAAGGAACTCCGATGCTTGTAATCTACCACCCTTCACAAACGGCAGCTTTGTAAGAGTTCTACAGTGTGGCATTAATCGGCTGCTGTCGCAGTATTTTTCTGATTCTGCAATGAGATAGAAATCGTGTCGACAGTTTAATATTCAGAAAATGCCTGTCAAACAGGCTTCACACTAGCTTACTGCCCTTCCATGCTAGACAAGTGCAGTGTTGTCTCAAGCACACGAAATGAAATACGTATAACTATTTCAGTGTTCAGCTATTAGTTGTTTGTGTTGCTGGATCCAACTTTGAAGAATCTTACAGGCTAACCTTAGAATATTTCCCCAAATTTCAGTTCGCAAATGTGTCGGATGTAATAAATGTTTTCTTCAACCGCATATTTCAGTACCGTCGGATTTTCAGCGTTCGTATTTCGTATACATCTTTGATCAAACCATCCTGTGTCAAATACGAGATAAAATGCAAAACAGGCAAGCTATGGTGTTTTAGAGTTACCTACAATTCTGTCAAAGTAAGTTTTATTGCTCACAGTTAAAGGAGAGGGGAGACTTGGGGATATTTAGTGGATGACTTGAGCTAGTCATCCTATTGGTGACCTGAACTAATTGTTCTTTGATAGGCGGCCAATGTCGTGTCAGTCGATTTCCTGTCCATTTACACCATACTCATTCAAATATGTTAAATACTGCTCCCTTAACTTTTGCAATTGTATGACTTGAGACGACCTTGCCGAAAACATGTTCGTCAACTCATCTGTGTTCTTATTATAAATGGGAATTTTTGAAAAAAACAGTTTATATGTTTCCCAGCGCCGACTTATTCTTTTCTTTACTCAAACGATCAAAATGAATATTATTTAATAAAGCCTTGGTTGAACACATAACAAGCTGTGGTGCACAGACACGACGGAAGTCATTAGAGTGTTGCGATCATTTTTTTCACCTACCACCTACGAAGTGTCGTCACACACCGGAATCTGCCTAGTTGACATCACACGCAGCATTTGCGGTATCCAACTGGTTCTGTTCAGCTAAGATATCTTTCGCCAAAAATACGTTTGTTTTCGGAATAGTGACCTTACTGCCTGGGTGTCTCTCAGAATATTATAAGTTAGCTAGTCAAAAAATAACCCATTTTTCAGGATTTGTGTTCATTTGACAGATAATTCACAGAAAAGTGATTTCGCTAATGAGTTCTAGGTGAATGTTAGGTACACAATGTACACCCTTGAAGCTTGCGAACAGATTTTACATTCGGTTGAAAAAACTTCACACCATTTTTCGATTGACACTCACAGTATGGAGTTTTCTATTAAGTTTTCATCTATATTCGCATTTTACCGGTGTGAAAAATTGTTTTTCAACTGTTCATCTAGCATTTTCTGAAACAATAAGGCCACTGCTCTAACCATCGTTTCAAACTCAAACAAACACGCTGGAAACTGGAGCAAAACATGGTGACATGGAAAATCCATTAGACGCAAGTCAAGTTGAATTACATGTTGTGACAATCCCAAGTAAAGAACTAAGAAGATAGCGCAATGCACCACTTTCTTCCCTGAATAATTGGGAGTGGGTGTATTCACTATGCGGTCACTTCTGATATGTTATGTTGAAAAGACGTAGTATAGCTTTTTCACTCCTACTTCAGGTACTGACCTTCCATAGGTTTATGCAGGGCTACTTGGATGTAAGTTTAGAGAGAAGTCAACTTCACTTAGGATAGTTAAACTAAAAACCCACGCTGATTGGCTAATAATTCAGAACAATATCCTTTGAGCGGTTAGAATTATCATTTTCTGGCCAACTACAGAATTCATACAAGTGAGTTCCTCGAACCAATAATCATCTCTATATGTCCTTCCCCTTAATGAAACATCTGGTAACGCTTAAAAGGAGCAAGTGTTCAGGGGTGATCCATTGGATGGGTCATTCCTTTGAAAGAAAAAGAATCCCGAAATCAACTCTTACGCCGGAGGCATTTTTTTTAAATAGAGAAAATTTTGCAAGGCTGAAACACAAAGCCAAAAACTTTTCGCTCACTTACTTTGGAAGAATAAACATTCTCAAAAAATGGAAGCATTTTCTTCAAGGAACTATTTTTTCCATCAAAATTAACAACCATTTCCAGCTGGAAACGAAGGACTGTTAGTCACAATCGTAGGCCAGCGTGGACAAAGCTTTATCGTTCTAAGTTTGCAACAGCTGATTTTTTCTAAAACTGTAAGAACGATAAAGTTGATGGCGGCAGATTTTCCGGAATACTGAATCTCAAATATACATCTGCATTACGATGTTTCACATTCGAATATGTTTCAGGCGAAGAAAATGACAAATCATCTAATGTGTTTGGCATACCCAATGCGATTTAGTTGAAACAAACATGAGTGGAAGAATTTGTTAGCTGCCTTTTACCGTTTTCTTTGGTGCTCAAAATATCTTATTGCTTTGTCTAACATACGAATGTCAACTGACAGTTCGGACCCTATGGCATGCACGGGAACTATAAATAAATCAAGTTTACGGTAAGGTTGCACGAAACTTTGACATTTCGACTGCTGAGATCCGGCGCAAAAGAAAATGTATGGCTCGGTCTAAATCTAGCAAATCTTGAATCTGCCGTTATTGTCGACGTTATTTGAAAATGCTGAATTTATGCTGCTTTAATTTATTTGCAATCGTTTTTGCCTTTTGACGACATTTTTATGTGTTTGAATTCTTAACGAAAATCTCAACGTATTCGGTTTGTGTCGCCAATTGTTCTCAAACCTGATGGTCTCACTTCGAAACTTATGAAAGGACTGATCTGCGAGGTGGTATTTTTCATTGCCGTGCTCCGTTATCATTTATTTATCATACGTATTTTATCACATATATCATATCACATATATCATATATATGTAGAAATAAATTGTACCTTGGTATGTGGTTATTTTCCGAGGAAGCATATTTTTGAGTAAAATTTTTAAAGGAGACGCACAGTGGGTATTCCTGTTTGGTATCCGAAGATCCAGCCCCCAGATTATTGAAAAATAATTTTTTAAGCCACTTTATTGACCAAACCGTTAAATTCGTTTGAGTTCGCTCATGGTCATACTCAGAGGAAGGTACTTTCAACAGTTCCTAGTGAAGCCCAACAATTTTTGATTAGGCCATAACTATACTTCACAAGTGTACTAGTCCACAATGAGTAGTAGCCACCGAAACTAGGATTAGTACTGTGTAATTCAAGGCACTGTTATTGTGCCGCGGCAGTAACGAAAGAATGTACGTGTAATTTGGGTGAAAAATCAGTATTTAATAGTGGGGATTGATTCCACGAGGCGAATCAGGTGCAGTGTTTTGATGAAATGACTGACGGTGGTTCCATTATCAATAGGTGGCACTTCTGTGGCTCTGTTATGAAGTTTTAACTAACTATTTTAAGTGACTAGTTAATTAGGGGAATACTTTCGTGACTAAGTTGCTCCTACCGGAGGCTGTGGCCTACCTCCGCCGGCATCAGGCGCGGTGGCAGCCTCTCCTCAACCAATACGTGCATTCCCCCCTCTCACAACTTCGAATACCAAGGGTTTCTAGCCTTTGAACTCTCACAGTAAAATCGTCCTTGCTTGACTATTTTGCAATCTCTGAGTAAGAAACTTCGTCAGGATCTGGTCACGTTTTACTAAGAAACACTGGACATGCGTTTGTTAAAGATTCGTGTATTACGAGGGTAATATTTCACATTTCCTGTGTACTTCGGAACGTTTGACAGTGTGAAACTTACCCACAACAACTCTTCTGGCATCATCAAATTACCAGAGTATAGTCATTCATGTCCTTCGTTCTCTCAGGTAACTCTAAATTAGTTCCATGTATGGGGCGACAAAAATATAGCTGTGGATGGCTCATCATTGTGTGAATAACCTGTAGTTAAAATGAGCCCACAATTACTCGTCGTTCAAAGGCTGGTGTTCATCCTACTTGACATGACATTCACTGGGTTGTTGAGTGTTGATCTCCTAGTTGCGATAGAACGCTTTCTTAGAAAGGCTTCAAGACAAAAGTGCGATTTACTTTGCCTCATGACTTAGGAATTTTCATTCCAATGTGATTACAGCAGCTTCCTGATTCGTCTCACAAACGACCACCGAACGTGGCAGCCACCCAAATCTAGTCGGGTATTACCCCTGCGTGTAAATTCGCTGTTCAGCCAGCCTATCTGACTCATTACGAAACTAGTTTCTATCAAAACTAGACGGTGGGTGGTGAAAATTATGGAAGTCTGGGAAACTCTTCGTAATGACTGGTGAGCGACCGAAAGTTAAAAGGGGTTTGTTCACGAGCGCGAGCCAAAGAAACACCAAGTACTAATCAGATGACAAACGTTACCAGCCAATAAAATAATAAAATAGGACAAAAGTGGTAGCGAGAGTATCCTGAAAGCATTCAACGAATTAGACCGTCAACTTGCGTTGGAAAATACCCTAGGTAATAAGATTGGAGTGCGAACAGGAAGGGACAGTTTTTAGGCCATTAGTATGCCAAATTGGTAGGCCATATTTTCTATTGAAGTAGGGACAGATGAGCAGCCGAAACCAACGAGCAGACACGCGCGGTTATGTATGGCTAGCCAACAGCCGACGTGGTCTGCCCAGGGATTGTTACGGAGTTTGATTTGTTGCACCGATACAGCTCAACACTGTGCAGAGTAAAGCCATTTACACATATATGCATAAAACAAAATACACTGAACCAAGGTAAAAGCATTGAAGCACCGTGCATACAAAATAAATTCGAGTTAACGATGAATGCAGGTGAATAAATCTCAGAGAACAGAGACCAACGCTTTAGGTGACTAACTTAATCAGGCTTCTATGCGTGTGGGTCCTGGTACCTTCTCAGAGGGCGATGGCTGTAGTCTACAACCTTAACACAATTTCAGATCTCACGGAGTCTACTCGACATGTGTATTAGATCATCCGAAGTAATACCTGAAATCCGATAAGAATGCAGACTCAGAAGTACAACAACTTGAGGTGCACCTAATGTGAGGTGACAAATTAATTTTCAGGCATAATCAAAGAGTATCAGAATGCAATGACCACCCTTGTATCAGTCATTCGAAAATTACAAAAAAACGCACCTGGATTAAGCCGGATTAGTTTTGATTCACAGCGAAATAATTAGGCAACCAAATCCACTTAAAGGGGTATTATTTGGGAAAATTAACCCTAAAGTGCCTCTTTTCAAGGTCAAACTATTGCTAGTCTAAGTGATGATTTCTCCAGACAGCATACTGCTGTAACGAGTGCACAATCTCGAGGAACTTCAACAATATTCTGAGTTAGCAAGTTGATGGGATGTTCTCTTTGGAACGTCACATATGCTTGCTTCATAAGATCCCTAATATGATTTTCTAAAATACTGAGATTAAATTGACTGTAAGTTATTTATTACATTTAGTAGCTTGCATCCAGGTGAACCAAAAGGCGCATCCAAACAAGCTATAAAAATGACGACGCTGCAGAAAAAAACCTTTCAAATTAAGTTGTGAAACCTAAGTTGTAATTGTTTATCGACTGGAAAACATCATAAAATATCGTTTCAAAAATGTCACGTCATGTTAAAATGCTTTGCAGCCTTACCATTGCTTACAAGCTCATACGGGTGTAATGGGCATAAAGAGGGCGTTGCCTAGAAACAACCTACATCCAAAGTTCTGCTTGGGAAAGCAATCAGACATGTTACGAACATCAACAAGACGCGTGGCGTTAACGGAGCCTATTGGAAATCCAAAAAACCGTCATAGAAGTGTGTGACCGAACGCAGCCAAGCTGCGAGAAATGTTATTGGAACGTGGGAAGCAATGTTATTGTTAATCATTCTGAGGTTGTTTTTACATTCCCATACATTTTGACTGCGGGATGTATACTATAAGAAATGACTAAACCATCACGAGATAATCATTCATTAAATGAGTTTTCTGATTCCTATTAAAACACATCCCTGTTGCCATTGTTGTTTCTGGTTTTAGTCAAATCCAGTTCGTATAGGACACGAACGAGTTCCACACGGGGTTACAATGCTAACGGACTTTGCAGTATTCTGCAGGCTAAAAGCTGCTGAATGTTACCACAATGACGCTGAAATCGAAACAACAATAGGCCTGAAGACTGGTCGATATCAGTTCACAAACAAAATGTACGTTGTAGTAAAGAAACTAAATTTCTAGCAGAAATTCTAGCAGAAAAAGATAGCAGATTCTATCCTTTACACTGCAAATGCATCCTTGAAGGCAAAATACATTCCTTCAAAACTGTTGGCCGAATGGATGTACAACTGAAGACTTCTTCCTACAGACTGATATGAACCCTTCATGGCTTTTCACTTTCTGCCATAATGAAACATTTCGATCTCTAGGAGCCCTCAATAGTTCTTTGCGTCTTTTCTGCACACAGACGGTCTGTATTTTGTTCACAACAATCAATACGACCTGCGGCGACCCCTATCAGGCCTTAGCAGGAATGCTCGCTTAGGTCATCATTCTTTGTGTTCCGATCTCTTCGACTGCATAGAAATTTTTACTTACTCCGTTGATTCGGCCATTAAATTTACTTAAATTTGCTGGTAAAAATGGAGAAGTTCAAAGTGAGATATCAACCTTATCAATCTTTGCTTGCGGCCAGATGTCTTCATTTACCACATGCGGAATGGCGATTTACGTTCCCGCACCGATACATGGGCACGTGAACGATTAAGGCCAAATTGACCTGCATTACCAAACCGAGAAATAAATGACGGGCATACAAAGCTTGCGTTAAAAGGCGCTTATTTTTGTGTCAAACCATGAAACCTGAGCAAAACATTTCAGGTAAATGCATCGTCCAGTGAACAGAAAATCAACAGAAATTTAACAAACTACGCATACCACTAAATACTCAAACGGTGGGCAAATTTGTTTACAAACAGTAGGGCTAACTCCGTGCTCAATAAAGAAGCTAATTCCATAAGCAAAACCTGGCGGAATCTTATAAAACAGGCCGAAATTCTTCAGGTTACAAAGGAATAGAATGAAGTATGCATTTTTCTTCTTATTGTGGGAAATTATTTATCGCTTTTGTCTGTAGCGCTTAGACGGGTCATAATATCACGTTCGTTTATCATCAATATTCACAAAAAGGCTATATTATAGCAGGAACAAAGCAATTTATTTTGCTTCCATAGAAACAAGCTTCCATCTACACTATCCTTAAGCTAAATGAATTTATTTAACGTCATCCAGTGCGCCTCCCATGGAAATCTCAGCTTTTTACTTAAGGACGAGACGAACATTGTATTTTAAAAACAGTTCAATCATAGGTGTATATTGCGCTCGTGTATAACCAAGATATATACTAACTTTTAGAACCATATTTAATGTCTGTTTTAAAGAGAGTAGAAGAGAATCAGAGGGCAGAGTGTTGGAGTTATAGATTATTGATTTGAGTGTATTATCCCATGAGGTGTATTCTGCCTATTCGCACCTATTTAGGTGTTCTTTATGGTTCGCATTCCCAACAATACGCAAGCCTAATTTCATTCTAGATTTCGGTCTTAACTTTTTTAAGTACTGCGAGTTGAGAAACGTCAGTAAAAATATACACAGGTAGTTTGCAAATCCACTTATTGGTTTTGGAAAAAGGTTAGATCATACACATAGTGCACATCACGAAAAGGAATCTACCTACACAGTATTATATATATGTGTGGATTAACCAGACGAACGACTGAGTCAGCAGTGATCAAGTTTGCTCACTTCAACGACAGCTTGCGTGAGCTTGTATTTTGTTTTTTATCGTTATACTACTATATTATCGTATCGTAGTACTTTTTGGAGCTGTGCTGTCGCCTAATGCCTGAAATGCTAGCATATCCCTTAAACATGAGCAACTGGGAGTTCAGCGATACTCCAGTTATGAAAGGCAGTATGATCAAAATTTCCTACTGATTACAAAACCATCCGTCAAATCTGCTTATTATGTATATCTTAGCTAATTTAATAATGCCAACGGTCGAGTTGAGAAAGGTACACTCTGCTAGGGAAGTATACGTTAAACTCCTCAATTGTTTAAAAGCCCTTCCAAGTTTGGGCTTTTTCATATCCGAAGCTGCCAACCATGTGCAGATGAAATTGCCCAGGTTACGCAAACGCGATGGCAATTACGTTGAAGGTCAAAATAACGATCCAGCTGCAAAATTTACATCGAGTATAAAACAGAAAATTCGGTGAAAGGGTATGGAGCAGCGGTGCATAAACAGCACGCCGCTAGAAACCATGTCATGCAAACTATTCTGCCACAATTATTATTTGGTCCTTTACTGTTTGGCTAGTATCCTGAAAGCTATTGCTCTCAGGTGAATAATGACCAACCGACGGGCTGTGGTGGCTTTCGCAGTGGGTGCAATTTCTCATTTTTTGAGCAAGTCTTACTGGAGACAGTCAAACGGTAATCCTTTGTAAAGCTGTTCACATCTTTGTTTTGTTCATATCTTTGTTTTGCTACCACGTTTGCGTCACACTAACGGTCCGACACATGGCATATGCAGCTGCTCACATCATTTGAGTCTATGTAAATAATGCAGGGATCTACGAACATCAAGATTTTAGTTGTATTTTGATTATGAAGTATCAGACACTCTAAAATAGCTTGTATTATTTGACAACATCAGTAGTATTTACAGGTTTCCAAATAAGTAATGCTCTTCTGCCCCGTAGATGAATATCCATTCTTAGTGCACAAACGAATAATTTTGGCTTGCTTGCTTGACCATTTTATGAATATGAAAGTGTTTGCGCAGCTCTGATTCCCAGAATGTGAAACAGAACACGTAGTGCGTATGTATTATTGTAAGCTCTATCTTATTTTGTCAGGTCAACGCAAACGTGTTAGAATGCGTGGAAGAGATCTTGTCCACTGAAAATAGCGATGATGGATGCATAAAGTTTTTGTCTGTTGTGACCTTCTTCACAGAAAAATCCCCATGTTTTTATAACTGCGGGATGCTGCCTTTTCCAGCGTCTGAAGNTAACAGGGGATAAAGTTCGAATGGGTAGTTGACATGATTTGGTCCGGAGTTAGTCTGACAAAAAGCACGTGACACCCTCAAAAAGACTGAGGCTATAACTAAATGATAAAAGAAAATCAGATACAACTACCTGCAGCAGAATGTACTTGTAGTTTGGAGCTAAACTATCTGAGACACGTGTAGTATCTCCGTATACCATTACCTCCGCCCACAGATATTGACAAGCAAAACCTTCCATTTATTACGACTATAATTGAAGTCAGGGAAGAAGAAACTCGCAGAAATCCTTGTGGAGGAAGCATACAAGAAGGAAAGGGAAACCGGGTGAAAAATTCAGAGAACCACTGGGATTTGTCAATTTTCCGTGGGAAAGTTTAGAAATAATTTCATTCGGGGCGTGACAGCAGATTCATCTATATGGTGGTGTGAACTGAAGGCAGAAGAACGCTTCAAATAGCATACATGTGCTTACAGTAATACCAGCTAAATTCTTCCCAGCAGCTCTTACTTTTTACTCTCAAATCTTTTGTATTAAGGTAATGATCTCCAAGGCGAGAAACTCTATCCAAATAAAGCAGTTTTTCGAGAAGAGATAAGCGAATCTGCTCGTCTCTACAACGCAAGAGTGGGCCATAGAGAATGATCCCAGTACATTTTGAGGCCGGAAGTTACCATTTTCAGTCAAAGCTTTATTTTGGTAGACAGTTTCTACCGCTTTTTCTAGACCACCGCAAGTGGACGCGAGCATAAATGATAGTATTTGGGTAAATACTACCTAAAAATTTTTCTCGGTAGCGTAGCTTACATTTAATGACTTGGATTATTAAGATTTTGAGGTACTCTTAAGCCAAAACCATTGTTTTTGTCCTGATATAAGAAGTTACATTTTTCAGAAGTACACACCGGCGAATTTTGGTGAACATCTGAACACCTAAACCATTAAACTATATAGGTGTGTAATCCGCATAACATGCAAAAAAGGTAGCTCTAAAATATGTTAAACTATCCGAATAACATTAGTAAAACGCTCCTGTGTAACTTCACTGACAAGAGAAATATTAGAGCTTCATTTGGGGACCTGCATCCGATAAGGATCAAACTGCGCAAAACCGTTGAATAAAGGACCATGTGGAAGTACAGAACTTTCTTTGATGCATATTGAACTGACGGAAATGAGAGTTGCCGAAACTAATAGTTTTCCTGCACAAGGACGATCGATCGATAGAACTACTATTGTTTACGCTTTATTATAGTCTCTCCACGTGGAAAAACTCACAAAACTTCCATTTTTGGTAGGCCAAATTAATAGCTATCAGGATTCCAACCGCTTCACTAGTGCATGTATGGCAGGTAACCAAGGCAGCAGTGACCGCGGATATTAAAGTTTCTGTTTTCCTTACCTGACGGTACCGAGCAAAGTACAGAATGCAAAACAAGGCACGATGATCTCCTCGCCAGTTATTTGAAAACGTCTCATCACACAGACCAATCACCTTGTGAACAAATCTGAGCTAGAAAACTGGACCAGTTAGGACCCGAAATGATGTGATTATCTAATGTTCCCAAAACAATATCTACTACATCTTTTTACAACGAATTATAAGGCTAAAATTTTCGCGTCAGTAAATCTTTCCGCTAGATCTGCACGTGTTTTACACAGCTCTGGTTGAACGCCCTGCAAATGGGTATCAGAATGGATCCTAGGGACTCAGTGAGTAGTGCATATGAAAGCAACTTCGTGCATTTTATTAAACAAACCACAAACTAGAGCTTTATTTGAATTGCTATTCGAAGAAATTTGTCGGCAAAAATAAAGTGAAATCTAGGCGTTTTGACAACAGAAGAATAACTACTCATCGTGAAACTATGACTAACCATGTTCCCAGTGGAACTTTTGCTAAGAAATCTCAAGGGGTTTGCACAACGCTCAGTATTTTGTCAATTTCGAATCAGTGCTGATCAAAATAGGGCAGATGTTGTACACTTGAAATGTCCCTATAATTGGGTTGAAAGTTTGCGTGATGGAAGTCGATTATGTCAAACTGACCATCATCAATATTTATTTGATCACGATTAAAATGCGATACGTCACTCAATAGTTTGTTCGTTCCCATTCTACTACTCACAGGGATAAAACGGCTTTCCGAGAACGCTAGGGGTCATAAATGGTCAGATAATATGGGTTGGAGTTTGTTCATAAACCGTTCGGTCACTCGCTGCGTTAATCAGAATTTTCAAGGGTTACATATTTGCTGTATTTTTCAGAATATTAATCATCAATTGATAAAATGTGCCAATCCCAGAATAGGTTATTTTCCAGAGTTCCTGCGATCATGAGCGTGATAAAACTGACTGCATCTCCACCAAAATGGTTTGACAGAAAAGCCGATCGATCGAAAACATCCAGGATTAAAAAAGTGGTTGAGGCAAAAGCTTCCCTGCAAACACACCAACAGTCATCTATCAAGATAGTTTCCACGTTCCACGATAACAGCTTTGGCAAACAGATCGGACTGCGGTAGGCTTCCACCACGAACATTCATTGTAGCAACAAAGCTCAAAGTGTGACAGTTTTGACATCCCCGTAATTATTTGGAATTGGTGGTAACGTTGGTTTCTTGGCGAAAACAAATTGCCTCCGAAGCGTTCAGTACATTTGCCCGCCTCTGAGTTCCCCTGTCATGGAACAATATTAGGAGAATTTTATTTTGTCGATCGATCACCATTGATCTACCGTTAAGTTACTTGGAGTAGATGCAAGTTGTATTTGCTGGACTCTGGTTCAGTTATCGAAATGAACAAACTTGATTTCCTCGGTAAGCTGACTGTGGTTAAGCTGTTTCAGATTGTAGTTTCGTTGTAAACACAAATGCCTGTTCCAAACTGCTGTGTTTAAAAAGTGTTTAAAAAGGTAAAGCCAAAGTGTATGTGAAATAGGGGCAGGTCTGTCACAAAAACACCGGATTGTTTACCATTAATTTGGTGTCACAAATCCATAAGTGACAGGGTTTACACCTGGGTCTTCTCTGTTTTCTTCGTCACTGTTTTTCCCGGTCCGGTGTCCGGTTTTGAAAGTTGGACATCTAAATTGCAAGGCAACCCTGTTGTCAGCAAAACGCTATCAAAAGCTGGACAAAGCTGACTCACCAAAAGTGACCAAGCAGAAGTGTACACTTCTGAGGAGTGTGATTACTTTACCCTGATGCCCCAAACAATAGCTTACTAATTGTTCTAATCTAGACTAACTGGGATAATCACACAAAATAGAGCAGTATTAAGGAAACGAGTGAGAAATGGATAGGAGTTCTACAAATCTTGTGATTATTTGCCATTAACTAAACATATTTGACGACTTGGCTTTAGGCACACCTGAAGTTACCGGAATGGGTAACACTGGTAGATGTGTAAGTCAAGTGGGAAAGTTAAAGTGGCTACTGAGTCGCTGTGTCCAGCAAACTAATACCATCACCAAAAGTGAGGTTATGTTCGCCTCCCCAGGCATTACTCAACGCAACGTCGCTAAGGCAAGGACTGAACATTCCAGGACCGTTAGATGAGTATTCGAGTAGGTACCTACGTTGAACAAAAACAACTGTCTATCGGAAGTTGGGGTCGTAATGTTTGAAAACGTGAAAATAACTGTATTATATATGAAAAAATGTGTAATTTTATTTAGCAGCCCTGGAGAGCGTTTCATACTACGGGATGCTCCGTAATTTCCAAACAGATTTTTATTTTTACCAAATTTGTCATCATAATTATGTACTTCATTGATGCATGGTTCTTGTACTGCTATTTTGTAATGTGATACATTATAATATGACATATTATGTTATACCATATTAAATATTATCGTATGATTTTATCTAAGATGCCATCTCCAAAGTAGAGATACCTAGGAAATTTTTCAACAATGCTGATAATGCGCCGTACCAATCTGAGTAAGACCAGTTGTCATCACTGTGATATAGTCATAAAAGGCGTACTTCAGGTGGCTTCGGAGAGATCCCTAGCATTGAGCATAAGCTCGATTCATAACTGTTCTCTCGTCCAACCGCTTGTTTCAAACCCATGGCTTTATGGCACCAAATTATGTGAATCTACAAGTGACTCCTGAGCCATTGAAGTTTGTTATAACCCTGGGTAGAGATATAAAAGTTTCATGTTCCGTGATGTCGTTTGTCCGAATTGAGACGGTTGGTGAACAGAATACACCACCGTAGGTCTTATCCTAAGGAATGAGATTATGGTTTAAGATAAGACATCTTTTGATCATCCTTCTTCTTGTAGTGAAACAGTGCTAATATAAACTATACCTAATCCACGGGCGTCCATCCAATGGAAAAGATAAAGTTCAAGCGTTGGTCGTTATGAGCTGGGATAGGCGCATCCAGCTTGCACCGTACAACCGAAAGTTAACGACACTTGTTGAATCCCAAGTTTCAGATTTCGAACAACTAGAAACTAAATATGTTTGTTTTGTCGACTGATGATTGGTTAGTAAATTATCTTGGTCGGACGCCCTCATGGGGTTGCAAATGTGTGAAGCCCATGTAACTGTGCTGCAACAAGCTCTGTGTCTACATGTAAGTTCAGTTGTAACAACCAATTTGTCTGTGATACCACGCTACCTGACTGAGAAGTCCTGACTGGCTGGTCAGGCGATCGTCACAACCAGGACAGTTACTGGGTCGTCGTTCGATGAGTCGGGCACACCAATCATATCGCTCAAATGTGAACACGTTCGCCGGTTCAGACGTGATAATCCAGATGCGTCCAAAGTGCGCTGGTGGAGTAGTGGTTACACGCTCGCCTCGCACGTTAGATGTCCGGGGTTCAAATCCCGGCACGGCCATTGGATATGCAGTGCTGATGAGCTCTAATAAGAGCGAAGCTCGAGTCCAGTGCTTCCCTTTGGTATGGGCTCACCGGAATAATTACGCCAGAACAGGAACACGGCCGTTCAAACGAGAGTGGTGTGGCTGTGAACAAAATACCCATCCAGCAAAACCACAAAATTGATATCAGATCTATTAGCCTTCATAAAACCTCCGACTGTAAAAGATACCGCTTTCGGAGGTTCCCGACTGCAGTTCCATCATGGTTGTTAACCTGAGCCTTGAGCCACATGGTCTAGTTCTTACCCTTAGTATGTATCAATAGCGCTAGTTAAAAAAGCATACTGTATTTCGCAGAAACCCAATATACTTAGTGGACAGATCCCAGCAATACTGCCTCATTATTGAATGCTGCTACCTTGGGCGTGGAGCCATTTTACTTATTGTAGAACACACAATGAACTTCCAGTAAAACTGTGAATACATTTCCGCCTTACTTCGAATTTTGACTAAGAAAAGCGGAATCTCAAAAAAGTTAGACCAAATGCGCCAACACATATGCTTTATCCTGAAGCACGCAATTTGATATAAATTTGATGACATCACCAGTTGCTGTCCAAGCTACATGACATGTAGCTGCGCAAAAACTGTCATAGGGTTTTTGATGTTTTTTCTAAGAAAATTGTTTTACTTAACGTTACAAAATCACCGATGGAAAGGTCATTTCGACCTTTGGTAGATACTCTTTCCAACTCCATACATGACTCGACTAATAACGGAAATAATGACCGTAGTGAGTGGCCTCTTACACCAAGAGATTTCAGAAGCAACTCCAAAACACTCTCACTTAAAACCACAGGTGATCCTCCGACAACAATTCTAAAATGGTAGCGTGGGAATATTTTCTAGTTGAGATTTCGTTTTCTAAGTGAAACCTATCTATGCCAAAAGTCAAAAGAGATTTTCATTCCTCTTATTATCACGGAACTCCTGGAAATTAGCCCGCTAACTCTTCCTCGGCTATTGTTTTGAACACTTAAGCGTTCGGTCATTGGCGGCTCAATTCACATTTAGATGGAATAATGCACCGTTCATCTTTGATTCACGGGATTCACATCAGGTTATCACGCGTTAACTAGCTCCTCGAGTGACAACCTCTCATGTTGGAGTCTTACTCACAGCGTGAATTCATTCTCCTAATGAGCAGCTTATAGATTCACGGTAGAGTGTGATTTCGGTGCAAATTGTTTAGAGGAGGAGTATTTTCACAAGATGTGTGAAACTACTTCCTTGGAAGTCGGCGCTCTTGGAGCCAGTCAACGCATGAGACAAAATGATGGGATTTCTGTGATCGGAGATTGAGTAGCATCGAATCCTGCCCAGGTGCACGCTAATCATATTGCTCATCAGCCGCTCTTACCCGAACGGATAAGTGTACCGAAACACTAACCACGAAGTCGCGGATCTAAAACGTGCATGATTATGTGAGATACTGCTGATAATTCTCAATATGGATGAGACTGCTGTACATGGGTTCTCAGATTTTTAACATAGCTTGACGTTACTTACAGGAGAAAATCCTAACCGTAATTTCTGAAATGCCTCCTGTTTGAGCTGTTACAGTAGAAACCAGCCAAATTTGAACAAAAGCTAAGTGACCCTATATCCTGATCAAGTTTGGTTAGTAACATTACTGAGTGTTAATCAGCCGATTAAATCACGGCTTAGCCTTTAGCTACAACATGGAAGATTTCTTATTCCCTCTGACGAGAAATTCGTGAGATGCCGGTGGTATTCAATGAGGAGAAAACAACTCTGCATAGCTTTCTGGCATTTTCAGGTTAAAACTATCATTGTAGCCATAATGTCTTCTGTGATCAGACAGATGGGGGCACTGAGTTGTCGTGATGGTGGAGTGAAATTCTTTATCAGTTATTCACAACCTGGTGGAACAAATACTCAGCAGCCAAAGCGCAAACACTTGCGGTGCATATTTGACGACTTGTGCTGAAGGGCTCAGTATGATCAAATAAAAGCTTTATATAACTTCCTCTTCAACTCCACTTTGACTCTAAGTAATGCATAAGACAACGTGATGTGTATTTGAATCCTAGTCTGTATTGTATGTTCCGTCTTGGTATTTGATTCGTCCTAGAACGCTACGATGAAATTACAGATGAAATTAAAACTGGGAAGCAAAGACCTATGCTAATAACGACGACGCAAATTACGTTTCGTTTCTCTACCGCCAACAGACAACTTATCAATGACTTTTGATGGTTATTTCACCTTACCCAACAGAGGAACGTAAATTATGCAGGTCAAAAACAGAACATTTGGGCAACGAGATGCAATGAACAACCAGTCGACAGTCGTGTAAAGTTTGATTTAGGAAGTTTTTGGTGTAAAGCAAGACTACCGCTGAATTCTAATGGTAAATGTTTTGCAGACTGAAAGTAGTTACAATTCAAAATCACATGAGTCTTGCGGATCTACTCGGCGAATCGTATGCAGTAGGGGCTTGACAACTGAGGTTACTGCTTCACGATTAGTCTTCCACTAGTTTAGCTTTAGTATTTTAAGGACACGCGTATATGTTCTGACTTCTATGGAATTGAGCAGCCATCCAGGTCAGAAAATGACTCACCTTATAGTTTGAACAAGGCAAATTTGTATTGGATTTAAAGCCGGATTTCATCCTTGCATAGACTGTGAGAAAGGTTAATCCAGTTTCTCTGGCTTCATAAAGTGTGAGGCTTGCTTACCTATTAAGACTTTGGATTTCAGTACCTTGGATAGTTACTTTCAAATTATCTGGGTTGATTGTTTTTATTGCTTGTTAGAATACTTCGTTCACTAGACCATGCGTGTGGAAAATCTGTGACACAATGGAAGGATGCGAACACAGATGCTCCGAGCTGATTTGCGATAAACTAAACGTTGGCACACCTTTAAGCAAATGTCTCCCCATGTCCCATTACCACACGATATAAAAGTTTTGTTGAATGAAGTAGATAGTATTTTGAGATTCGTCAAAACGCTCACTATTGGTTCTCCTGTAGTATCGGAATATCCACACCGTCAGAACAGACAACGTATGACGGAACATCTGACTGAGCACGGCATTAAACATCGCTACAGCAGCAACATGGTACGCTCTAAAAGATCGCAGGACAAATCGTGACATAAAATTCAGTCGACGAACGCCGGCTGCAAACATATCACCAACGATGTACACAAGACTTGTTACGCTTGCTGCCATGTTATCAGAAATCGTCGCCAGAATTCATCGTCCATCACTACATGCACAGATTTCAGGGCAAACTATCCGTCATTTATCCTGTAACTGTTGTTGAATACCCCTAAATATGAACTGCGTGTTTCATAGTTCGCTGCCAAGTAGAGTGGAATAACCCATCATTCAGCGACATATCCCATTTGTCAGCACTTAAAAGTAAACAGATCCGATCTAGTGTTTTGCGGTTCTGTTTTATCAAGATCATCAAGAGCAATCGAGCAAAACGTTTCACCAACCTGTAGGCCTATTTCAGCCTTGCTACCTGCAAGCATACTGTCATATAGACTCGTCAGTTCGTAACTTTCCCTAGGTGTGAGTAGTTACAAAGCATCTATAATGAACTAACGAGAATGCTAAGCTCTTCAGTGAAAAATTCGAAACCTCAATGTTGAATGAGTAGCTTTCTGTCTGAAGGTAACACGTGATATCGGGGGGCAAACAGGATAGTTAGCAACATAATGCTTTGGAAAATGACCGCATTTTGATTAATTATCGTCCAAACCAGTGAGGTTTTATTTACGTCGTCCAGTGCTGTTACATCAGGAAAGAATTATAAATGTTCTTCCGTTTGCAGTTTAGGGCGTTCACTGGTGCCTTTCTTGAGGCCACAGACGTTTCTATCTGCACCATACTGTCATGCTAGCATGTGTCGTGGACTAAACGGAGACCATAGGTGGGCCAGTCCAGAACATTTCCGAAACGTATAACCTGAGACTAAACGGAGACCACAGGTGGGCCAGTCCAGAACATTTCCGAAACAAAACAGAATTCTGCCTCAAAAGTGGTCAAGCATGTCCAGTGCCGCGCTGTGTTGCTAAGAGAACCAGTCTTCTGTTTACCAATGATGAAGGATTGCCGTGTTAGCTGTTCGTTATCATGGATACCTTTCGATTCGGCTAATTTGTCATTCCCGTGTGCTGCTAAGACAACCGAAACAAACATTGCTGGACGAAATTCTTTTTGTGCATGTAAACTTGTATCAGGATACGTCTGGTATTTCACTGCGGGGTTTCTTTGAAAGTTCATTTTGCGATACCTTAATTGTTCACTCCATGTGACAGGCGATTCAGCCAAAGATAAGAAAGCTGGAATGTGAGACTCTTCCTGTCTGAAACCCGTTCACATTACGTCTTATTTCGGCACTGTTCCAGTTTTGCATACCTCTCATTGGTTCGGTTTCCGCGTTGCCATCATGTATTCTTTTATGTCGAGGCGATCAGCACTTATCTGTTTGAATATGCAACGTGATGAACACCCTGAGCCGCATTCATGATCTTGATACGTAGATTAAAATACCAGACCAATTATTATTACCGAAGAAGAATTGACAGACTCCCTTCACCTAAAAATTCTTTGCGTTTTTGAGACGAAGTTACTGAAATATATCAACAATACCTTCCTTGTTGCGACGCTACAAAAGAGATGATTACTCTCTGGCCCTGATGCATTTGAATTTACTCTTTCAGCACCTAACCTTGTTAATTTTGGGGAGATTTTATAACAGTGTTGTTTGTGTCCCGAGTGCAGTCATGTTGTGGCTTCGGTGATAAACATTTTAGGTTCGGGTGATGCGTGAGATGTAGAAGTAAACTGCACAATAGGGTCATTTTGAGCCTTTCTAACTGAGCACTTCCGTGATTACATTCATCGTTCAACATTGAGATGAGCTATTTTTTAAATAACTCAGCTAAATCACAGTTGATTAGCCTGCTAAATTTTTCATCTGCGGCTACTGACGCGTTGTTATCTGGTGAAAGTCAGACGGTCCGCTTCGGGAACCATTTTTTAGCCGTCTATTCTACACAAAAACCGGTAAGTAGGAACATGTTGGTCTTTAACCGACGTAAGAAAACTTCACCTGCGTAAATCTTATTACCCTGGGTAAAATTAATAACCCATGCTACTTTATCAAGGGAAAACGAAGCATAAATTCCGCTTGGAACGTTTTGCAATATGACCCTGTTCTCATCATGGATTTGCTCTTTTTTTCTGGTGAGAACTGACCAAGACTTTGTTGCTCAGGTCTAATATGGAAAACCAGCCTCAAATGCGATAACTTCTGCATTAATTATCCCATCGTAGTTGATGTTCTTCGTCAGTGCATTGGATTCCCATGGGTTGCTCAGGTCTAATATGGAAAACCGGCCTCAAATGCGATAATTTCTGCATTAATTATCCCATCGTAGTTGGTGTTCTTCGTCAGTGCATTGGATTCCCATGGTGAACACCACGAACTAACCTCAGGAGGCTAGTTGATATCCTTTCCAAATATTTGTCTACCGTAGAGACCACTAGCCTTTTAAGTTCGTGGTAGATGTTTTCACTAACATGTTTCTTTTCCGAGAAAACCTATTAGGTATGCTACTCATAAGCATGCTCTCTCTATTGATCAATGACCTCATGTGCACTTGCAGTCCAAAGGCATTAGGGTCACTATACACTTCGTGGAACATATCCGCATGAAGGTTGCACCTGAACAACGTCTTCTGCGGGACAAAGCGCTAAATGTACGCACTTTAAATTTTATGAGGTGTAAACTTTTCCATGCTGGACAGACACAGTGTTAAACACTTTAAATAAGAGTATAAAATTCTCATTGGATAATTCTGGAGCCACACTGTTTCACTCTTGTCAACGCTGGAATTTCAAGGTTGAAAACTGTGGATTTAACTCGATCGTGTGGTGACACAGCACCCAAAGTATTTAACCTTATTGAGGACGACGAACCTCTCTTTGGGATCCCACTAACATTCCTATTTATTTGCAGCCTAAACTGTAGCAACAATCTTCGTTACGTATAAATAGCTAAGAAGCGTGGACAAACATGCCATCATAGCCATTGGTGGTTCGTAAAGCGGGTTGCAAAACCTCCCCGTTACATAAGCCAGAGAGCCTAAAAGGACGTCACACTCAGTGGCGGAGCACTGCATCACATGGCTGAATTTTACCTTTCAGTAGTGTTCAAACACTCGCCGTCTAGACTGGCGACGGATAGCCACGATCACATCCTCTTTAGAATCCAGGTCGACTTGATGTGTAAGTATACTTGCCTATTCCAGACGTTCAGTTTCGCTTATTGCGGCCCCTTCAAATACGTCTGTCAGTTTCGCCACAAACAACAAAGCCCCGTATACCAACCACTGTTCCGTTCAAAGCATAAGTTTCTGTAAACCCGGATGTCTGGACTAAATGTTTCCGGATCTATATAGACGTGATACACTACTCATAAGGTTGCTGGAAATTTTTCGACAGCCCACAACCGTTCTTGGGGTTTTTTCCAGGTAGGCGCAGTCCCCGGTTTTCTGTCAAACTTAGGTTCTGCTTGAACCCAAACTGCACGAAACTAGCTAAATACACTCATTTGTAAACCAATTTAGTTTTGCTATTTGGGCTCAAGTAGAACATGAGTTTGAACTAAACTCAGGCACTGCACCTACCTGATGAGCCCAGAGAAGAGTGAATACGTTCGTGGGTTGTCGAGGGAATTTTCATCCTCTTATACGTCTCGGAGTCTTCAGCACAATGAATGTGAGCCTGTTGGTTGGTTCGCGTACCTTGGCGTAAGTTCTACAACAGATGAAGGCAATGTGCGGATACTCATGGTTCTGGCGGCGCTCACCAATATGCGCCAGTTTTGACCTCAGAAATGAATTTTGCCGAAACTAAATGAACATGTATATGGGTCGAAAGTTACAGTGATATTGTTCTATGGTTGTGTGTCCAAGGACCCTAGAAGTCTTTGATTTGTTTACCCCTGGTGCCTCAGCAGCACAGCAAAATCTGATTAGCGAAACCAAATGCAAAACGACGTGGGCGGACACTTGACGATGGATCCGATTCCGCACAACTGTAGATAGAGCTTCCGAGCGTATTGCAGTCGTGGCGCGTATTGTGCATGCCTAATCACCGGCCCCCAAGAATGCTTTCTTTTTGAATCCAAGCTATTGCTGATGGGAACGATCCATGACATGGCTACACTGACTGCTGAATTCAGAAGACAGCGGATTTTCAAACTGTTCACTGTTCTTTTCTTCCCATTTCGACAACCACATACTTCATTCCTTCCCCAATTTTGTACCGCCCACCTGCTGTTTGTTTCGGCTGTATGATGACTGAGTTGATCGATATCAGATGTCTCCAAAAATTACTTGATGAACCATCATCAGACGCCCTCAGTCATGCAATTGTCATGAAAAATCCCCAGTCCACTATGCTACAAATTAAACCTTGTCCACACAGTCCCTAAAAGTTGGCAACCTGAGCTGGGTGACAAAGCATGCTCCCCTTTTTTCACTTGTGACGGTTTATGAACTGACCTAAAAGGTCTAACAAAAGGCTCATCTGAAAAATTCCCGATGGCTTCTTTCCGAATGGACAGTACCGCCGATGACTCGGATATCCCTGCCTTTCCAACCTGGCAAATAATTAGCAGATTAGACTGACTAAAAAAACCTTGACAGCCTAATATAGGTTGTATCTTGTATGCACGTAAGCGTAGTCCATGAATTACTGTCAGTCTTCTACGCACTTTATCACCAAAGCGCACATACGAATAGAAGAAGAATGTCAGAGACGAAAGCGTTGGCTGAAATTCACCTAAGTCTCCCTTCATAGCCGAGTTGGTGTATAAATGAGTACATTTCTTGAAAGTGGTTCATTGTTCGCTATGAAGTGGGTTCTCTGCAGCAAACAGTCAAGCTTTCTCTTACATTAGCTTTCATTGAGATTATGTCTGCCCTTAAAGCCACTCAGTTTCAACACACACCCCTGTAAACGAGGCCGAGGGAATCCCAGTCCATGCACCGCAACAGAATGAAGGTTGTTCAAATTCACCTTAATATACTAATGCTTTTTCCTCAACCGCATTTCAATCGTATCAGACTACGGATAAATTAACGCATTTTCTGTGTCGTATTTTAACGCAAATGTCGTGTGAAAAGGCTGAAAATTGTCTCTTTTCCACGTTGCACGCATGCACACACACACACACACACACCGAATAACGCATGAGGATTTTATTCTCTTGTTTCGCCTGACCGAGCGGATAATTAAAATTTTGTGGACTCGTCGCCGCATGTTCCTGTGTGTGTGTGTGTGTGTGTGTGGTGTGTGTGTGTGTGTGTGTGTGTGCGGGATTGAGGAAGATGGAGAATCCTCTGCGAATAGCACACATTAATATTCACAAAATGGTTCGCTTTCGCATAAATCTGCTAGCAATTCCTTGGCTGGTTCGTGTGTGAATCGCACAGAAATCCATTGGTGTAGGCGGTATTATCCTGTCTCCTCCTTGGATCTTCGGCCCCGGATTCTTCGCAGTCGGTTCTAACGTGACAGATTCGTTAAATGTCACGTCAAGAAAGCCTAGTCCAGTTTTCACAATGTCGGCTGCATAGGTTCACTTGATTGGTGATACAAATCTATCGGCGCTATTGACTTGTGAATCCAGGGTTGTATAATCTATTATATTGTGTACTCTGTTAGTGTCTTTTTAAGGTTAGGGTAATAATACAACCACGTACTTCTCAAAATCTTTTATTACCGGTTTAAATTCACATTGTACCCCCCCCCGAGATAGTTTAGTAGTGACAATTTGATCAAGTCTAAATGAAGATAACCTGAACTGAAATTGCTGTCCAAAATACTTATCATGTGTAATAAAACTGAATGCACGTCTGGTGACCTTCTCCAATTGTCCTGCAGGCTTAATGCTATGATAATCAAGTCAGTATTTTATCGCACACGCGAGAACGCTGTTTCCGTCAATCTGGCTGTGGAATAGACAGTTTAACCAAAGGCAGCTACGAATCTGGGAGAAAACGGTCAGATGAAACGAGGAGACAAGATGACGATAACAGTGAGATGAGATCCACAGTCATCAATCAAGCCCTCTATCTTCAGTGGTGGCAGTGTGATGTCTCGAGGTCCGAACACATCACTGTTGCTAAGCTGAGTTGTCAGCCTTTCCATGGATAGTTCTCCCTTTGAGTATGCTAATCTATGTTGAAAACTGAGAAGTACTTTTCCCCTCTTTTGTGCTTATTGGAAATCTTCGCAGTGTGCCTGTCACGAAACATCAGAGTCTCGAGCTGGCGACCTCCTGGTTAGTAGTCAGCCACCAGCCTTTGATCAGCAATGTAATTCACTGGCCCTCAAACAGGATAGAGCGTCACTCATCCTTTAATCATGGGAAACACAACGTAGCTATTTGCTGACTGGGTTGTGGAGTAAGGACACCGCAAATGGATGTTTCACTCACTATGTGAAGTTGCTTTCCCTCCGAGCTACTTGTAGATTGATGGTGGTTTGAGGAGATAGTGTCTGTCCACACGTCTCAGTGAAATAATGTTTGCTTTATTATTATGGCTGGTTTTATTATTTTTAGATCGTGCATTCATCTGATCAAAATGGAACTTGATTTTTTATTTTCTGCCCACTTCTAGAATGGGCATTTTCTTTTTCACCCACAACTACACTCTACGTGCACTCATTCGACATTTGTGTCCGCAATCGTAATTCACCTGTGCTCCACAAAGTGTATTCGATCAAAGTTTCCTGTGCCCTGGCTCCGACCAGAAAAAGACCTACATTTCAGACAAGTATAGCCTTTCTTGCTTTGTGCACCACGCATGGAAAAACATATGGGAGCAACGCCATCAGTACCTCACTGTTTCCGGTGGAATCGATTTCTCGAATTCGCATGCGGAATCTAACTGACAGGCGTAGATTGCATCAAACTGTTAGCCTTATTTACACGCTGATGTAAATAGAAACTGGAGCCACACATTTGTACGAAATCCAAAGTCCAAGTAGCTTTTGTGGCTAAAAGGTAGCACGTTGAACCTTCGAATCTTGTTTGGTACTCAGTTAACAGACCGAGTCACTGTAACGCATCAGATACTAATATATGTTAACCCGATTACTAAAGCGTAATTGAGTCGTTGAGTAAAGAACAATGGAGCTGTAACTGTATGTACGAAGGAGTAGCATTTTACGAAGTATTATACTGGGATTTGTTTAATATCCCACGAAAAGTGCACTACCACGTGGACGTTTACGGCAGTCACCAAACCGTGTGTCACGTCACTGTCAAAAAGTAGGATGCAGTTGGGGTTGGCTTCCACTTTCCTTAGCAAACTTCCATTGTGACACTGTGATGTCAAACAAGTGGTTTTGAAATTACACCTTTTAAATCACGCATTTTAAGTTTCTCATTGGGTGCAACTTAAAATTTGGCCGGTCTTTTTATTCCAAGCTACTCCAAGCTCACCACGCCACCTAAATGCATCATTTCATTCAAACCAGTGAGATGACAAAATCATAAAACTATCGGCAATAAACACTTATTCGAAAATGGAGAGTAATGGCCGCACTGGATTTTCACCGATACTCGTGTTTACACTTTTCAGGAAAATTTGCCGCACAAGGGTCGTTTCATTTTGCATTCGAAACCATGTTCAAGTTTTCGAGGTATTTTACTTCGTATGACAACACCCATACTATGTAAGGAAGATTCATGTAAGATTTGGTTGAGTTTGACGTCTTAATTTTTAAAAGAGCATTTACCTAAATACGGGCCCGATGTAGTGTGCCAGTGAGAAATAAGGCTGATGGGAATCCGTGGACTAGGCTCATTAAGGGCCCTATGAAGAGTGAAGCAGGTAGCCTAAGAGTTGTTATTCACCCTATAAGTTGTGTCCTATGAATGAACACGCCTAAGGGGTTTACACATCGTTCTGAAACATTAAGCTCTACTGTAGTGTACAGCTAACACCCAGAGTAAATCTTACTAGCTAGGTCAGTGGGCAAGGGCCTGCTTAATACAATTTCAGTTGTCTAAAGTAGGGATTGAAGCGTGCTCGGTAGTCTGCTATTTAAAGTTTAGTGATCTACCTATCCACCAATGTTCTTCTGTTGTCTAAGATCTTCAATCGCCCACCATTCTTGACCTGAGCTCCCTAGACGGCCTTCTTCCGCGTTTTACCAGCAATAGTAAAACGGAAAACAACGTCATACCATTTTGGCCACTGACCAATCAAACCATTGACCGTCCGATTCATCAAACCAAACCCTAGGAGTTTATTTTGGGTCAGATCGCCTATAAGTTGATAACCCTTTGTTGGGATCTATCAGACCGCTTTTGATCTATATCAGCTTACTACAATGTCTTTTGAGCATCTCGGGTGCCTCAAACTCTGACCCACATGTTGGGCTATCAGACTTAAAAATCAGGTGATGTAACTAAAATAGGTGTCTTCGGTAGCTGAATCAACAGAGCACGTCTCTGGTAGTTTAGAAGTCGGTCATCCGACCACACTTCATATATTCCCATTTCTTTACCTCATTTGTAGTTTGAACTTGTTTTTCCACAATTCGATGATAGAACCCACTATCATAATTGATTAAGATTAGTGTACTGATTACAGTGTTATTAGCCAGAGTCTCTAACCTCGTCCCAAGGTATGCCCTGCGAACAGGAAACAGGATTCTCGCCAGAGGGCCACTTTATTAACCACATCCTCTGACTCTATCAAACATTGAATCAAAGCACGCCTATAGGTGTCCCAGAAACTTGGTATGATATACTGTTTTAATGCTATTCTGGATGAAACCAAGCGGTTGGACAGCATGATGATAAAATGTATGGTAACCTCGGTTGATATATTCGAATGAAGTGCCTTTTGGAACAAACTTGACAGATAACAGGTTCAGTAACATGAGATAATACGTCAACCGACGTGGCAACGTTTTACCGGGCATGTAGTGAAAGTGACAAACACAGCCGAATAACCTATCATATCCCCGCTTGAGCAAACAATCCATCTGCATAAGTACGCCAGTGGTTGACAGCTTCCATGCACTTTTGGCGAGTGACGTAGCTGACTGACAACGTTTTACCGGGCATGTAGTGGAAGTGACAAACAGCCGAATAACGTATCATATCCTCGCCTGAGCAAACAATCCATCTGCATAAGTATGCCAGTGGTTGACAGCTTCCGTGCACTTTTGGCGAGTGACGTAGCTGACTGGAAGCAGACTATGCGAAACTGGGCATCTTTGGCAGTCCACGGATGCTAGTTTGCCCTTAACGCTGTGGGTCGTTTCATTCCAACCAGTTTCTGTTCCGAATATCTTAGATTCTTCTCTAATTTTTATCAAAATTGCAAGCTTTCAACAGACTGTTCCAATTGTGGACCTGGAGTGTGTCACGCTCGTCTGTTTATCACATGCCCCCCTCTGTTCGTAGAAATCGGCGCGACCAGCAACATATAATTTATTGGTCAAGTGTGAGTTTTTCTTACCAACATCCTAAAACATTTGCTTTCTGTATTGTGATTTTCCACTCTGAGTAAGACATCATAAGCCTTCGGAAGACATATCGTTTGTGATGGTACCTAATGGACACTACTTGTTATATCAAACATAACTCCTAAATAATGTGTTGTACCAAGAAAAAGTGACAGCTGTCTAGATTAACTGCTCCACCGATTTCATAACTATCCAGACTAGTCTGAATTTCGAAAAAAGCAGACATCTCTACTTCAACCCAAATTGAGCAGATCTCGACAAATGCATTCATTTGCATATCAACTGGGTTTCTTAGGGGGAACTCAACTTTAAATTCTCATTTATGCTATTCGTCAACCGAATGTACCGCACAAAGTTCACCTTACGTTTTAGATGATACAATATTCAAGGTATCGTTGTATATTTTCACAAAAGAAATTGCCTACAAGGTGGCTCATTTTGCCCTTCTTGAAGTTCATCACGTAGGCACAGTCCCCGATTTCCTGTCATCCTTGATTTCTACCTAAATCCGTGGACTGCGCCAAGTGAAAAATATTCCCAAAGGTCAAACTTTTTAGAACAACTTTTTGAGGCACAACGACTGCACAGGTGATTCAGCTAGTGTTCTGTGCCATTTGAAACAGAGGTAGTTAAAGAAAGTAATAGAACTTGACATAGTACAAAGATTTCCTGGTGGAATTTTGACTAGGCGTTTGACAAATCACTGAAAGGTCAAAGAGCTTTTGTTTCTTGCTGAAAATCTCAGAACTCATGGGGCTTACCTTCGTTCGCAAGCATGTGAAGCATTTAGATATATGACAATTTCCTCACGACCAAAGCGAAACGGTCCGTGAAGTTGAACATGGAATCAGTGCCGCTTAAGAGGCCTCAGCCCAAATTCAAAGAATTCCATGTTATCCCTGAGACGTGGAATATCGCAGAATAGAAACATGTGAAATTAGTTCTCCCAGCACAAACTGACTAGCCGTGTTGTAGTCATCTGTATTCCCGTGGCATTTCGAGGTCTAATGGCATCCTATTCATATGTATTATACCCTTCTGGAGAGAAGAAGTTCGCTCCCTGGATCTCTTACAATCTCAAGGGAACCGATTTTAATGAGTCTGTAGAGTGCGATATTTTCACTCTGGAAATGCTCCACTTTTGATAGATCAACCTGCAGAATAGTATTTTCGGGCTGATTTTCAGAACTTGTTCATCAGACCTCTTCCAGAAACGATCGCTTAGCAGAAGCAACCAGTGTTGGTCATTTAACCCTGATTGTCTCTCTGGGTGAGAGAAATTTTTCCTTCGATACGCTTGTTCTCCAGGATAGAGACTTAGGGCAAGTCGTTTGCTTCTTCCGCTTGTCAGGCTTTTGAATAGGGGGAAAGCACTAATGATCAGCATCTCCTCGAATTTAGAAATATCTCATTTGCGTTGCAGTTATACATCAAAACGCAATCAAAGGAGCCACCTGCACGTAAGCCGTTCTGAGAAATGGTCTCTTCATGGATGCAGTCACTGATGGCTGGGTTCAGTTGGCCTCTTTCAAATAACCTATGAGTTTTGTGGACGTAATACACCACTCATAAGGTTGTTGAAAACTTTGACAGCCCACGACTAGTTTTGCCTTTCTTGGGGCTCATCAGGTGGCGCAGTTCCCGAGAGAGTCAGCTGAGTTTCACCTGAGTCTCGTGTCAATACCAAACTGGTATGGAGGTTAGCGTATTGCGCTAACATTTGAGAGTCTTGATTACGCAAGAAGTCTCATTCCGGCTTCTCAGACCCATAATACATTTTCAGACTGCAGTAGAAAGTGAATTCCCGCTGGCAGTCCGCTTTTTGTGGTACGACGCCGTTTGACGTCAGCCAAAACTGCCCTTGTTAATGGACAGTGTTGAAGTCTGGATGTAGTGGTCAGGACACCGAACTCCTTTGAAACCGATCTCGCTTTACCCACGTGCTCCCCTGAGGCAGTCTCGAGCAGCGGAACTAAAGTTCATTTCAAGCCAATTTGTCCAACTTAGTGACAGTTGATTTACCTTAAAAGCCTTGGTTTTAAATTCTACGCAAACTACTGTTTACTTTTAAAAATACAAGATTCTTGAGTGATCAGTTTGGGCAACAAGCTTCACTGACAATTGTGCCAATAAGTATGGGCTCGTGCGCCTTATGCTGAGGCAATTTTAGTGAATCTGGGACGTTTCCAACGTGCATATACAAACATGGACTGGTAGTGACGATGTATTGTGACCATGTGTACTTGAGCAGCACAGCGTATGGAACTACGCACCGATTCATCCAAACTTTTTGCCACTTCAGCCACTTAAGAATGGTAAATGTTCCCCTTGATAAAAAACTGTGAGCACAGAATTTTCTAAAATGAATAAACGCTCGTTCAATTGGGAAGCCATATAGGAGACTGAAGCAAACGCGGTTTGGTTGGTTGCCTTGCTTCGTTTACTTCGCGCTGGTCGTTGGCTCAACATCAAACCCAGGACAATAGCGTGCTCTTGCTACCTGTTTTTTTGTTTGCAGATATAGAGCAAACTATTTGGTTCGCATAAGATTACTGAGACCCTATTATTCTGCAGTAGAATCCGCGAAATCTAGTATATGTCACGTGTGTTGGCTGGTGATTACTAACCAAAAGGTTAATCCAGCCAAACCGTTCAACGTGAATTACCGAATGTCGCCCAGTCGCCTGAATGTCATCCTCAACAAGCAACCGCGCTCTCTCAGGCAACTACTGACGGGTCAGGTTGACTTCCCCCGTGTGAACGTTGCGTGAAAGCACTGATTCTGAGCTTTCAGTGGCCACCGATTTACAATTAATTCCACTAGACTGATCCAAACAAATCGCACTTCTATACTTTACAGGTTGATTTTGCATTCCCATGTATCAAATTTTATTCTAACTTCCAGATGTGTTTCTCAGGTGCAACCTGATGGAACGCAGTTTCTCAGAAAGCCATTAGTTTGTAAGTAATGTTTGAAAAAGAGTGATCGGAGTGTGTTCCTTGTGCGCGGGCGCGAAGTCTTATGTACTTCAATTACTAAAGGATCATCAAAGGTCAGTTGTGTGGTACGGGCCCGTTTGTTGACAATCGAGATGTTCCAATCAGCTGCAATCAGGTGCTCCGGATATCGTTCTCCCTGGTGCTTTCTGTATAAAGGTTGAGCGGTTCTTAATTGTCTGCACTTTATCGAAACTATATTTCCATTAAGCATGCAAACTGGTGATAGTTGTCGTACCCGTGATGTATAGGGCTTTAAGAATTGGCTACCTTCCCGAAGAAATGAATGAGCGTGCTTACTGATGGAGAGGACTGACCACCTCACAGCTATGGCGAACGAAAGTTGAATAGATAAAATCCCTCATTAGATGACAAATTCAGAATTTAGGGTTGACTCCTTTCAGATAAAAAACATCTTTCAAAAAGCTGACGGCATCTCTTTGGAGTAGCGCCTGTTAAAACGGTTAATACATATGCATGGAATAGCAATTTAGAGATGACTTAATTTAATTTATCGCTTCCAGCTGTCACACGCTGTTTAAGTGAGTGTAGTGCCGACAAATCAATAGTAATCTTGCCGTTTTCTGTGAAATGACAACCATCATTTTCTAAGTAACTGATAAGCCCCAGGATTTTTCCACTTGCTGGAAAGTAAGGTAGCTTGTTTCGCTGCTGCGCCTAATGCCGATGGAATCTCTGGACACAACCACCGGTTTCGCCCTTCTCATTACATAGGCTACCCCATAGCCGTTGTAGACAGATAAAATCGACGGAAAAAACATGAGGTTGTGTTCTCAGTCCATCCACGTGTCTTTTATCGGTGGAAGTAAGGCGGGATGCAACGGACCAACCAGCGACAAACACAGGCACAAGCTATGCGCTGTCAAAAACAGACTTGAAAGCACAGAGTGGACATGAACCAAGAAGAAATCGATAAAGTAATTTTTAGTCAAGGATGTGACCCCAATAAATATATTTCAGATTCGAATTGGTTGACCAGTTTTGTACCGGAAGTTCTGTCACATCAAGCAGATGAGGTTTTCATGTTTTGGAGCTTGCCATTTAAAGCATGCATGTCTAAATTAGGCGGTAATATTATGTAAGTGTGTATACTGGCCCGGAGGGTTATATACCCAAGTAGAGGCAAGTTTTTTCAAGTTTCAGCCTATTCCGGAACAGAATGTATAACCAGAAACTGCATCACAAAACTAATTATTCAAATGGTCATATTTCCGCGAATGCTCTTCTAAACGTATGTTATGCACCTGAAAAGGCGCTAGGTAGGGTAGAATTTCAAACAGCACTTCATTCAAAGAGAAGGTTTGTTTAATGCAACACCTGTCGGTTATTACCAATAACTCTCTGACACTAAGCTTAATTTCACTATTCCACAACACCATTAGCCCTGGCCTCGTCTACTTGAAAGTCGGATATTTACCGTCCCATTTACATACATAATTCACAGAATACTCTTTCAATCCATTTACACTTAGCACTCAAAAATCACTTTGTTATTTTGGATCATCGCTCGCATACTGTCTCTATGACTTGTGGCTTTCCATTCTCGAGAAACAAATTTCATTGTCACAAACTTCAGGCAACTATTGTCACCCTTTTGATCCGTCGTTTTGTTCTGTCACACCAAACAGTACTAATGTAAACTCAACCGAGAGGAATTTACACTACAGTTCGCAAATCATTCATATGTATTTGGCCGAGGTTCATGTTGCGTGGAACACACTAGACGTCAGTTTTCCTCCTGTCTTCACTGTGTGTAATGATGTATGTCGTATGCAGACGCCGTATGTGCCAGGACCAAAATAACTGGTTTCGTGCCTGTCAAACTAGCTAGTCGAGGTTATCTTCATCAATCGTGATATGCCACTTTCAAACCATGGCAGGTTTTTTTTAAAAACAACAGTTACATTCACGTTCTGCGGAGCTTCTACACTCTAGTATCCCTCTCACTACAGTTCAGTTCCATTACGTTCGTTGTCTCCTGATTGTCAACAGACTTGAGGACAGCGGGCTAACAGCAGCTGGTTAGGACAAGGTTCGAACAAACTCCCCCTGAGCTAGGTCCCAATAACTAACTGCCTGTCTGGAAAATAGCACAACATCATGAATACTGGCCAAGGGGTTGGCTTGCAATATCAATCAGGTTAACATTTATTCAAAAAAGGTGCGAATTTTGCAGTCTTTTAAGTACACTCATAATACCAGCGAAGGCTATGGTTTGGTAGCTCGACAAAAAGCAAGTGAACAAGTATCACTTTGGAAGTAAAAATAAATATTGAAGTAGGCCCTTTACAAATGGAACACTCTAAAATATGAAGAAGGGTCAAACCGAACGGCTGTTTAGGACTCTTGTGAAATCACCAGCAGTGTGTATCACACGAATCCTGAATGAGCTTTAACCACGTAGTGCACAAGTGAAAGTTCACCGTACATCGTATCCGAAAAAATTCAATTTCCAAAACAAGGACTGCACTTTTGATTTTCGTCTAAGATTCGCTAAGGTGTGCTGAGGTGATTTCTAATAAGTAACAGTCAGCCTCACAGTGTCTATCAAATTTGCAGCGTACTTCAGCTCAGTTATTTTTCAGGAACGACTCGCTCGCTTTGCCGTTTGCATGATGTTAGATGGAAAACGAAAGATTGTTCCCATCCGCGGACGTGATGCTCCATGGGTAAGTCGACCAAAACAGAATCTGCAGACCTTCCAAAATCGATCAAATTCGGTCCCCAAATCGGACAGGGTATTATATCGGTATGGTGAAATTTGCTTCCATCACACATGCCATTTACGGAACTCACTGAGTTTGTGCGAGCCGCTGTCAGTTTTTACGATACTAAAGGCTATATCTATCGCCACTTTTAATTCCTCATTATGCAGACTTGGGGTACAGGACTAAGCTCGCAGTATTTGATTTATCGATCGTATTTTGGATGTTCCGCTAGGTTTTCTATTCACTTATTGGACAATTTTAATGACCTAGGCTACTTAATCACTGCGTGGCATCTCCGCTTTTTTGGTCTCACCTGTACACATCGTTGGTGTCCAACAGATATTTATTGCTGGCTCCGTACACGCAGTCAGTATTCAATCTCTTTTTTCCAGAGTATACCAAAACCAATGCACCCAGTTGCATATCGGTGTGATTTTCACGTGAGATCCGGCTGGAACCCAGCCGAATCCTTCGTGTATCATGTTTTACTTCAAGGAGATTCCAACAACCTAATTAGTAGTGTGTTAACCAAGACTAGTCGCCTGAACTGGGTGCGCGTAACTATTCAATCCCTCATTTAAACTCAGTTTTGTGAAACAGACCCACTAAATCTCCACTCCTTAAAATGCAACCAAACAGAATATTCCTGACCGATATAGAAAGATTTAGTGCAGAGTTCGAATGTTTTCTCCGCTTACTCATTTTCCGGTTTGGATTTGGTTTGAAAATTATACAGTATTACCGTCAAACAATAACCACCACAACTTTGACAACGATTGTTGGGACAGTTTTCTTCTCCGCATCTTGATCTTCGCCGTCCTCGTGGCAGTATCCATCTCGTACGCTGAGAAGACTAGAATAACTAGAATCGAAATGGAAAAATAATTAGAGAAGCTCCTGACAGGGGTCATAATTTCCCAAATTTGATGACCCAAACTTATTAGAAAAGGCTAATTATTTAAGGATGCAACCTTGCCAATGGCCTTTACAGACTGTCATAAAGAGAAGCGTTCCCAACTATAGAACCCGGTTTTCACGTGCTCCAAATGCAGGTAAGGTACAGAAGCCTATCTCATTTAGTCGTATGATGAATGATGAAGTAGCTCAAGCTTATCATGCACCGACCACTGTCCGTTCGTTTCCGGACAAACTACAGCCCTCAAAATCGGACTAAGTAGTTGGAAGTTGGTGGTCCCTTGACGTAATTTTGTCGCATTGCCTTCGACAGTGGTTTGAGCATTTGTGAGTGGTTACTGTTCCGGCCTCTGAGTGAAATTGCTAACGCAAACAGCGACGTCCAAACTCTGAAATCTTATACATATATTTATTTATGGAATGAGAAAAGGATACAATGTCTCTCACCTGACAAGCTCGTGTTGAAGTGGCTACAAATTAGGGAAGCGCGGTATTTTCGACCTGAGAGATCAAAGATTTAAAGCGCATCCCACAATACCTACCGCATCTGTCAAGATTTTCAAAATTGAAGACCAAAGAAATTTACAGAGTGACGGTTGGGCTCCGCTTTGCTATTGAGAGATACATAGCCCAGGATCGCCGGTTTCCTATTTGGAGCCGCCGGAGTCTGCTGTTTCACATCAAAGCCTCAAACTGATCTTCAATGTCGATAAAGCTTCGGAATATTGCAAACCTTCAGGTGGACTGTGATCCATACTTGAGGGACGATCTTGTCCGGTACCACTGAAAATCGATGCACACTTTACGTTGTTTACGTTGTCATTACTGAGGAATCTGTCGTTTGAGTTCTTTTCGTGGGTCAGCTTTAATCTTACTGCATCACCCTAAAAAACTCTTCTTCCAACCAAGTTACGTAGAGCATAAGTCAGTTTTGAACAACTGAAGTCAGACCAGATATTAAATAAAAAAGCAGATAAGATGACTAACTGTTGGTATACTCCACTTATAAAATAACCTGAAGCAGAGCGGTCTATGGGGGATCAGGCAGCATTCGAACTCACAAGGGTGAGTTCACATATACGCACATCAAGCGAGGTTACGCGGTATATATCCAAACAGTTAAAGACTCTGTTGAAGTGATTTGTCTCTGTCTGTAATAGCAAAAACAGATTTGCTTGCTCGCCAGCTATTTGTGAACGATTTTCCCATTGAAAGATATGCTAAGTATATGCAGTACATTTACGATTCAGTTTATATGCGAAATCACACACCGATCGTACCAAATCAAACTAGTCAAATTGATATGTGGAAGCGCTTGAAATCTATAAATGATGTCCACTTTAACCCGAAATGCGCCAATCATTGATGAGAAATTTTCGTTCGACAAACTTCAACTCGATTAAGGCTTAGGCCATTAGAGATGGAATGCAAAACCTGCTTGTTCTTCACTAAAGCGAACAAACCATCGGGAGACGAAATTTCGGTGTTTGCAATATGTAAAGAAAATATGCTGATGTATACGTTCCAACTGAAAAAGAAGCAGTTTTTGTGCAGCAAATTCAGTGAACGACTATCATAAACAAGATATTCTGTTGGATTTCAGGAAACCAAAATGATTATCAAATTAGTGTATCCGTCGAAGTAAGTCCATTCTGATAAGTTTTTTGGGGTAGTGGTCAAAAGAACATATCCATCCAATGATGCAGAAAGTAGACAACTAAAAATTGCCATCTCAAATGGCGACAAAATACGCAGGTCAGCTCAAGGTCTTTATGCAGTTCCGGCGCAATCACGTCCTCGGTTCGGTTGTTTCTGCGACAGATACAACATTCGTGTGTGTGTCATCAACCCGCCCGCATTTCAATTCGGACATCCAGAAACGACAAACTGAGTTCGCGTGCAAAAATTAATCAGAAAAGCCGTTTGGTCTCACCATTTAAACTCCTCGTGGTGTTCCCACATATAGATTGAGCAATATCGTAGATCTGATACAGTACCTTTGAAGGCAAGCCTACCCTCATTAGATTTTCGGTCACAGATGTCCAATTGTCCTAACATCCCCTCCATTCCCGTTCAGCTTAATGACTGTATTAACAACTGTTGTCCTTCGGCTCAGTTGCCGCTGCCTAACCGCCGTCCTATCTTCTTCGTTTCTTGATCGTCAAATTACCCGAATAAGCTGCCACACGCAAAATGACTAACAATTCGCTGACACACCGAAGCACCCGTGCAACAATCCTCCACCCCACCCACCCTTCAGCACACACACACACGAAACGGATGGCTCCACAATTTTGATTGCCGCAAACCGACTCCTTCTCACATATATCAGCGTGTTGTTTATCCGTCAGTGCTGTCGACTCTGGCCATCATTCTCAACCAAATAGTAGGTTCAGTTTGTATGGTTTGAATCAGGCTGAGTGTGATTCGTTCCGGAGAAGTTGGGTGGGAAGGACAAATTGTTGTTATTGCAATTTGGCTACTGATAGATCCACTCAGATACCCACTCTCGACATACTCGAACACTCAGGATGGAAAGATACACACACGCAAAGCATATGCCACTCTTCTTCATTTGCATACGCCTTGGTAGACTAATCCTGCGTTGCTAAACAGACCAGACTCATAAGTCCTCCAGAATGCTTTTTACCACTAAACAGCACGCACAAGCTTTGTAGTCAGACAGACGAGCTTGTGGAAAAATGGTAGTTCTACTAAACTTAGGCATAATGTTCAAGTCCAAAACGTCCGTTGTGTTTCGTGCAACTGGATACCGACAAGCAAATCGAGCTTGTCATGACAGTCGCAGAACTTGTTCGCTCGATCGATATACCACTCCAAGTAGTGATCACACCAACAAATATGTTCAGCTCGTAAAATTGTGAAGGAAACGATGGAGTGAGTAAAAACGGGAGAATGTGATATGCATAGCCCGAGGTCGTCCGTAGAGAACAGCTGATGGCTGAGTAATCATGGACAAGGAAATGACAATCAACCTAAAAAAGGACGTGACCGAAAACCAAGCAGTCGGACCGACTTGGGACACTCCATTCTTGCTACTAAATGCAAATTTACGCTTCGGAGAGTAAAAAGCACTTATACAGGTGCCTATGAGGTACCTAAGAACTCTACAACAACCCATTCTCGGGGCCCATCAGCTAGGCTCAGTCCCCGAGTCTCATCAGTTTCGTGTTCCACATGAACCTAAATTTTACGCAGTTCACAGACTGCAGTCCTTTGCTAATTAACATGCAAGTAAATAGGGACTAGGCCGAATCCGAGTTGTGCCTCTGGTTTATTAAATTCTCATATTGAATGTACTGCATAAAATCCGTCACAAGATTCAGTTGGGACGCTATTCAGGGTATCAAAGTAAATTTTAATGACACTGCCTTACAATCAATTGGAAAATGTTTGGGACCGACTCGACTGGATGACACAAAAGAGGGGTGGGAAATTAAAAAACACTGTATACCGGAAATCAACAGATAGCGGTGCGGTCTTAAACTACTCCTCTGCACATCCAAAAGCAGTATATGCTAGCATAGCCTCAGCGATGTTTAGGAGAGGGAGAGCACTGTGTACAGAGGAGGTCGACCGAAGAGGAGCACAACTTGAGGTAAAAAAGCGACTACAAGATAGCGGATACTCAGTGGGTGTAATTAAGCGGCAACTAAGACGGGTATTGGTGCCAACACCAAGGCCCAACAAGGAGTGGATCGGAACAGCGGTCATTCCATACAAAACAGGGACATCTGAAGTCACTAGAAGGGTACTGAATACGGTTAACATTAGAGTAGCTTTCCAAAAGGGGAAAACTTTACGCTCGATGTTGGTGCATTTGAAGGATCTCCTTCTGGTTGATAGGACTAGGAACTGTGTATGCGAAATAAAACCTAACGACTGTACAAAGGTTTATATATGTCAGACAGCCAGGGAATTGCACACCAGAATCGGTGAGCATAAGCGTTCCATTAACAAACCACCGAGAAACGCAGAGGAATACCAAGCGTTAGTCAAAGATTCAGCAATGGCAGGGCATGCTCTAGACACTGGGCATAAGATAGATTTAGAAAATGTGGACATCCTGAGACGGGGTTTAAGATTCACACCACAGCGACTGGTGGCCGAGGCGGTGGAAATCGCCAAGCATCCCAGTGTGAATAGAATAGAGGGGGTAGAACTTGCAAACGTGTGGAGAGCGGTCTTAGATCAGCCGAGATGACACGAGGCGGTGTGCAGTTATCAGCGAAATCGCCTGGGTCTAAAAGTACAAAATCCAAGTAGCCTTAGATCCAATTAACCAGCCCACCCCCATCCCCAAACTAATTGTCCCAGCACCCTTGGACGAACACAGGTGAACGAAATCTGTGAACGACCCCAAGAGGAATTTTCCATTAAGGTGTCCTAGACTGAAGAAGCAGGGACGAAAAAATCCGGGTTCATCATAAAGACGAACCCCCCCCCTAACCGATCTATCGTAAAGCTTAGTCATCGCACTAATCAACAAACAGGGACATCAGACTGAACACCCAGCACTGATCACGTCACTAGTCATAAGGAATCTCACGGATTGGTTCCCTGACTGCCTTAAAACCCAATCAACCTACTTACTTACTCACTTGGCCTGGCGAAGCTTTTGTGTCAAAAGCGAAACGTTGCCCAGCAATAAATCCGCCGATTGTTTACCAAACCTCTCTGAGACACTGCCTTACTTTTGACGACGTATTTATCTGGAACGTGAGCTATTTCTAGCACGCGGTGAGTGTAGCATGCACTGTTTTGTCCATAAGTGTTTTGAACAATAACGTACGTATAGATACACCTTAGAAAAGTGTACCGGTGACTCACGTGAACAACAACAGGTTGGACCACGTACAGCGTGGAATTGTATGGTGCAAAGGTAATTACCGAACCTGAAAGAAAATAAAAATTCAGCATTGTGCAAGGCTTCTGTGACAAACATTTTCCTGGAACAAAAAGCCCACCATAACAAAAGAACCATCCGGTTTGGCTGCCAGACAGTTTCAAGCAACCGTATGCGTAGTGTACCATCTGGAACCTTGAGTACCTTCTGTGCAGGACATTTAGCTGTAGAATAGCATAAACAAGAGCGGTTCAGCTGGATTATCCGCTAAAATCAAAATAATTTGCACATGAGTATATTATGCCGAACACAGTTATGTTTCGTCCTAGAAAACCGTAATTCCGGGAGCTATAAAGAGGATGTCAATCTTGACCTGAACAAAAAACACCCAGCGGGTGACTGAGGTGGAAATAAATCCTCTTATAAACACCACTTTGCCTGGAATCAAGATACCGTTACAGTCACATCGGTCATCTTTCAAAACAGAGAAAACTTTGACCATCCAAAAGAATACTATCAAAGTAAATGATTACTCTTATCCATTAGGAAACATTGCTCTCTCCTAAATACAACTGAAAGTACAAAAAGTACCTGTGGCTTAATCAAAGCTGTCGCGTTTTTCAGTCGCAAACCCTGTCACAGACAAGCCAATGCTGCGTTTGACAAATTAATGCCCCTTTGTCGCCAATATAAGGGGAGCGTGCCACACTAGGTCGGCATAGGCGCAGATTTCATTGTCTCTGGGTTGCAGGAATTCGTATGATTTATTCTCACTCAAATAGAGCGGTACAGCTCTAAGGACTGAATTTAGGTGCTTACAAATGTGCCCGCAAGTAGGTTTTATCCAGATAATCATGAACAACGGTCTCCAACTTTTCTCTTCAACTTTACTGGTTCAGACATATTGCTTTCCGTTTGAAAGAGGATTGTTCAAACGAGAAATGATAGAATTGCGTCCTGATGAATCTTCGTGTCCTTACAAACAACATAACTATTCTGAACAAACAGCTTGAACCCTGAGAGAAGGGGTGCATTTCTCAATGTCGTGACCAGAGCACAAACAGGACAGACAAGAGAGGTTCAGTGGAGACTTTACTATATTCTTCACTTGACGTAAGATATTCAGTGAGGTAGTGGCTGATGTACGGCCGCAATTGTCTAAATGCTAGACGTCAAATGAGTCTGGAATAAGCTAGGATATTTTAAACTAGAGATTCGTGCTGAACGGCCTATCAACAGCTGGTTAACTTGTAATAAATGTTTATCGTGACGTATGTACAAACTAATATTCAATTAGGAAACAGGCTTTATGGCAGGTCGGGGATTAGGATAATATAATAAGCCTAGAAAACGGCAAAACCTTGTCCTCTGTCAAAACTTTCTTCAATGTTATCAGCACTGAAGTATTTTTGTCAAGTTTGTTTCCACTAGGAACATTTTACGATTTTAATCAGGACTTATTCCACGAGTGAGACCGCTTAATGCTAATCACGCGAGATTCATGATTTGCACACTGCCAGTGGTCCCCGATAAGTATGGAAGCGGTACACAAGGCTTCTCGACGTAAATCGACACAAATTGACTTTACTTGTTAGAAGAAAATCCTAGCCATAAGGTCTCGTTTGTTACATACGACTGAGTGGTAGCCTTGAATGATCCGTAAATTTCCAAAGGACTCTAAGGCCATAGGCTATGTTGGAATGTTGACAAAGGTGCTGCATTCTGGTCCGCATTCGAAGATAAAAGATCAGCATTTGGTTGTACCGACGAAGCTTTACGTCTCTTTTCTGAAAGAAATACGCTTGATAAAACCTGTCACAGCAAAATTTAGATAGCCATCTTTGATAATTTATATTCACGAGATATGTACCTGTAGAGAACTGATCCACTACTTGCGATTCTACGTTCACCGAGATGAAATCTCGGTGTCGAGTGGTTATGTTAGTCGGAAGTTTTCGTTCTCCAGCAGCAAAATGATTTTAAACCAGAGAGAACTTGTGGAATATTTTTCTGAAGATAGCCCAACTTAGCACTAAGGATGGTGATGGTTTGATTGCAATCGGTTGGTTTAACAACTTGCTCTAGGTGTGGGCGCCCCGGCAGTATCCCAGCCCTCGTACAACCTTGGCATAATACAACTAAAAAACTCTCATGTCGCAACGGGTACGGGAGTGAAACATCAGTGCCAAAACTGATGTTGCTGCCTTTGATGATAATGATGATGACGTTGGGATTAGGGTAGGGGATCATATGCGTAGAGGTTGTCTTGGCATGAGGTTCGTGATATACCTTGTCATTCTTAGCGCATTTTCATGGACAAAATTTAATATAGTTAGAGCACAGTATGTAGATTCCTCCACATATTTGATCATTTGGAGTGAACTATAAGCCTTTTAGTCATTCGCCAGGTAGTACATTTCTACCAACAACAGGACAGAGTTATCTAGTTGGACTGAAACGAGAACTTCCATGCTTGATACAAGCGAAAACTGTATGTTTCTTTAATGTGTATTCAAATACAAGTGCCACAAATGGGTTAAATCTTAGTTTTCATTGGGTCTTTAGTCATGATTGTCAAGGTCGTTCCGTTTTTCAGAGTAAGCTTAGCAAGGCAGCGGAAAAAAACGGGGGCACTTTATGCTCATTGGGTTTAAGGATAGTGTGAGGTGTGCCGAGATGGCAATATAGGATTGTAAACAACCTAAGCTATAAATTTTTCAGTGTTTAGAAAGTGAGCGATTGCGAAGCAGATCGATTTTGTAGATCCATTTGAAAACGACCGCCTGTAGAAGAGAAATGATAGGAAATGCACTCGTTGGGCGAATCTGTGAAATCGAGTTCCAATAATCCTGTGAATTTTGGTGACGTTTTTTATATGATATTCACACTTAATTATGAGGAACCGAATTTGAATGTAAATGGAGTGAGCAACAGAAGTTTACACGGAACGCAGAAATATTTAGATAAGGGAAGTCGTGTTCACATGTATTGACCGATTAGTTGCGCGTGCGTGATCTACAATTCTTATTGGTTCCCGGTCGTTTGACGGTACCGGTTTATTTGAGGCCCGCACGCGTTGACAGGAACTCGATCAATCCCGTGATAACACTCTAGGTTTTTACGCTAACTTGGGCACCACCTAAAAAAACCTACAAAATCAACATAATCTCCGCTAATAATTTTATGAATGGAGATTAGGTTACTTGTCTGTATTTGTTTATTTCTGGTAATGGCTCACCGAACTTTGCTAGCAGCAGAGAGAACCTTCATCTCTGTTCCAGTTATGACTTTTTCTGAGCACCATTCACACAACCTTCACGTATGCTTAACTGCTAAATTTGCTTGCATTTTATACACACTACCCGTGCTAGAAACGGAAAAGTTTCCACCGCAGGTCTTCCGGTAAAATGAGGTATGGAATAACGACTTCTTGCAGGGATCTGAGCACAAATGAAGTTGGTGATCTGGATCTATTCCGGTTGTTACACCATTAACTACGGAACTCCGGTAGTTAGTGTCATAAGTTGTCGGTACGTCAAACACACTGCCCACAACGCTGACTCGAGCGCTCATCTCCAGCGCTCTTTGGAGCGCCATGGCACCTCCTTCCTGGAATTCAACCCCTCACACAGAATAACAATACCGCTCCCATGGTGGGTCGCTGACTTAATCCAACCCCGTATTCTTCTCAGGTTTACTCAGCTCCTCCTGCACGCATAATTCAACGGGCTTTGCGGTTTCGACACTTCTTCAATTCCAGGTTACTATGTTCTCATTGGAGAATACAGATTATTTTACATGCATATGGTGGCGTCTTTTGTGTTTGTGAATTCTTTCCAGAGAAATTATGCAGTTGGTGAGTAAAAATCCCGTATTCTTATTTCTACTCTACTTTACCTTTTGAATCCAGAAACGTTTTGTCTAAACCGGCATAGGCTACTTTATTCCAAATACCCTTTTATAAAAGATCTTCGGGTACCATTTTACTCATAACGAACAATGTGAAACAGGCTGAAAACCTTCCCTTTGTCTTAAAACTCCACCAAAATTACCAGCAGAACCTCCCCAATAAGGCGTTATCCACCTGCGAATTTGATCACCAGAACACCCCGGTAGTCAGACTTCATCCGTATGTCAAAAAACTACATATGCCGCTTAACCCTACAGCCTTCTACCTAATGAAGCACAAAGTGAGTGAGACCTCGCGTCTATCCGTATGTCAAAAAACTACATATACCGCACAAATCAGTTAGCTGAACCCTACAGCCTTCTACCTAGTGAAGCACAAAGTGAGTGAGACCTCGCGTCGTAGACGGATTCTTAACCAGGATGCAGTGCTGAGCTACTGGTTGTCCCACCAAAAGGTGCCTTATTTCGAGTGATTAACCGAGGGCGCAAATCACTGTATTGGAAAGATTGTGACATTCTTTACACCAAACACCATGCCTTCTCCGTGGTTAAACGGACAGTAAACGTAGCCGGGGTTTATAACCAAACACAATCATGTGACAGAACAAACACAAACTGTGCTATTGATCACAATCAAGATGCTATTTCAAAGCATATCTAGGAGTCACTTCATTTCCCAAATCACCCGAACTTGCGCTGATACCTGAACCGATGGAACTAACAGGAAGCTTGGGACCCGAACAAATGAATGCTTGCCGTACAGTGTCGCCTGACCCAAACTCAACTTCTGTTGTCATTGACATTTACTTGACATAGGAAACACAGCCGAGCTTCAGTTGTTGTCCCAGATCTTAATACGGAGCAAATATATAGACAGTGAATTTTTGAACCTTTTCTTCGTGCTCAGAAAGACGTGAAGGTTCTTCTTGGACTATTTTAGTCTTATTGGTTGGCCACGTTGTTTTTTTATATCTTTTACGTGTCAGCTGCTGTGCATTATGTCTTATATGCCTTGTTAAATATGTCGTGGTGGACAAAGGTTACCACGGATGCTTTGTTCAAGGTATTAACAAAAATTGAAAATTTCTACAAAACTCCACAAAGTTACATCATTCTTTGTGAACGTGCATATTTTTTCCCTCGGCTTCTGTAACTTCACAAAAATATTAGGAGCAGTTGTTACATTAGGTCGAAGAAGAATTGAAGTAATTTTAAAAAGTTACTTGCCTAATTTTGGGAAGCACTCAAAAACCGCTGTTCCACTGATGGGCATGGTGATAGTTCAGACTATGTATACGCCGTTGCTCGCTTTTAAAGTTAACAGTCAACAACCAGTCGGATGATCACTAATTTCGAATGTCGTTGGTTGCAATAAATGATTGTTTTCTGGGTCAGCGACATCCGCCTAAATGGTCTACTTTTGTCTGGTATTGCGTAAGCAAGGGCATACCTTGACAGATATAGGAAGTTGATGCGTCACAAGCCACTTGAAACAAACCTCTGCGTGTAGAAACATAGAAAAGTTGCTTTCGCTGATGCTGTCCTTCAATGTATCCTTGAAACATAACTCAATAACGCCTGACTTATTTTGTTTGACATTGCAACTTCGATGGCGCTATGATATTGGCGATTAGGAACCTATTTGACGTGAACCTCATGACAGTGAACGTCTATTCCCGACCGTGCAGTAGATGTAGCCACGAATAAAAAAAACCATACGTTCGTCATAAACGGAAGAGGGAATAAAAAATAAGAGCCCTCAAATTTGATAAAATAGGAATAACTATCAATGCAAAAGAGTTTGGTTGACCATGATATCTGTGATGCCGTTATCCAGTATCTGGATAAACGTAGTTGTACAAATGATCCACACATTTCCGGACGAGGGACACGTCAAAAAATGTGCTCATCACGATTTGTCAATGGAAATTTGCTGCCTCCCAAATCAGGAGACTTGAAATTTTCAGGGTTCATCTGTTTTTTATTGATCTTTCATCATCTACTTTTGTGTTCTGACCGTTCAAGTAAAGCAAGTGAAGTGCAAGTAAGCTTTTGGGTACTCCTGCTCATCTGATCTTTTCAACTACTCGTGAGTAGCCACTACTCGAAGATATGCGGAATTGAGGTTCCCTGCGGTGTGGTGAAAGCGGATGTACGGAAATATATGTCAAAATAAGTCCGCATTCTATATATTCGTATGATATTGCGGGTCAAGTGCGCAGATAGAATCACTGTAGTTGCACTGTCAAAACTATCTTAGTGAAATACCCATCGCACTCAGTTTGATATCAGGAAGTAAGAGGATTCATGTAAACCGGTAAAATATGAAGGTATTGAGAGGCAAACATGGTCAAAAAGTTGAACTTTTCGCTATTTTTGTGCCATTCCCTTTCGGTGCGCGGATCTCAAAGGAATCCTTTGGTCTCAGGTCAAATACATGACTGAGGTTTATGGTGAGTAGGGATCCGTGAAATCCGTGCTAGACTTTTGAGTTTACACGCGCTGGAAATAGGACAATTGTGCGTTGTTCTGTACATGAAACTTTTCGACAGAGTCTTACTGTTTAACGGACTGTGTATGTTTCTATTTGTTTTTTCGCCAATCTTTCTCATTCCTGATTTACATTTCTCATTTAGAAGAATTATCACCGATATGAATGTGGGCGTAAAACGCCTGAGAAAATTCGGGAATGGTTGTGCTTTAGGCACCAGTTTCTACCAAATTTAAAGTTTGAAGCATGGCTCTTCGGAGCTAGTTCTTGAAAGTACAAAAAGTAGTCATTTTGAAAACCAATCTGTCCGAAAGCGGGCTACCACGCCATATGTCCGGAATACCACGAGGTAGAACACTCGAGGGAGATGTTCTACACTACTATAACTCCGAGACTATCGCTCTTCATACTTTATTTGCTTGTTGGTATGTAAGGTCCCTCGTTGAAGAAACTGGAGCATACAAAAAACATGGAAATCAGTTCATGTGAACCACCAAACATGCATCAAATGCCAGCGGTTGAGGCTGACTCTTGTGCATAGTTTTACGCTACTAAAAATCCAGTCGGCACATTGATGGAACGCCGATCGATGCTTTTAGTGAACAGTAACCGAAAGCAGTTTGTAATCCCGAGCCGAAAAGGAGAATCTGTGGTGGTGATGTCTACCAAACTTTGGTCAGAAGCTTCGGAAATACGAAATCACTCTTGTTCATATAAACGAAACATCCTGATCTGACAACAATGGCGAGATGCTCATCGACCTAAAAGGCACCACTTGCTTGGTCCACTAGCAAACGGATCAGTTGGCTCCCAGTTACTCAGTGGCAGAATAAACAGAGCCGAACTGCGTTTGTTTCCATCGGAACATTCAACCTAACTGTGACGAACATGATTGATGCTTTATTAATTGCTCTATCCATTATCCTCTTGTTTCAATATTCCAAGTGCTTTATGCACATCAATTTGAATACCTACGTGCTACTTGTTACACCGCACAGAATTCTGAATTTCTAGTTCGTGTGACATACGTACGGAACTCAACTGCTACATTTTGGCGTCGCTATTGGAACGATTCATCACGCCTACCGAAATTGAACCATTAAATGTTAAGTTAACTGCGCAAGACGTAGAAGTTTGTTTGGAACGGTTTGACATAAGAAATCGGATATGGATGATAAGAAACTGATGGCGAATTTTCTACATTTTGTGGGCAAGGTGGCGTATACATTGATCAAGTATTTAGTATGTACTGAATCTCCAATAGCTAATTCTTATAATGCGCTGAAGCAAAATTCTCTGCAACACTTCAAAACGATTAACTTTGCAGGACCCGAAAGAGCTAGATTGAATATGTTGATGAGCTCAAGTTCTCAGTCGGCTCGGGATTTTGTATTTCAGCTATAAACACAGGAAGCTAAATGTGGCTACAGCGCCCAAGCAGAAGACCAACTACATTACAGATTCATTCCTGGTATTCAGTTGTCCGAATTACAACGGAAGGTGCTGCTCTATCTAGATCAGCAATTTCAAACAATTCAAAAAATATGTGAAAAGTGTGAAGATGTGGAGGATGTAACGATGACTGATTTAACAGCGTTATTAAATTACTCTAAAAGAAATATTCCAAGGATGCATATAGATAACACATTCAAACGTTAAGCAAATTTTCGTGCCCCAATTCCATCAATGTATTGCTTCACATAAGCTAATTCTAATTCAGTGGTTCAAATATTTTGGAAATGTGAATCTTGTAGACGATAGCATTCTAGATATTAATACATTTCAACGAGTTCATGCCGACTACTGCGCTTCTGTTTTGTGTAAATATTATGCTTTAATTGTTATTAACGCATATTCACGTTGGCCTGAAGTTTTCCTAACTACTTTCCCAAGTGTTGAACTCACACAACATGCTCTGAGGAAGGTACTCAGCAATGCAGGCGTACCAACTGTTGTGGTCACTGACAACGGCACACACTTTGCAGAAAAATCACCCGAGGAATGGTTACAAGGTCTTGGACGTCGACATCTCTTTACTGTTCCCCGACATCTTCAGTCGAATGGGCTCGCTAAAAATTTTATGGGAACACTTAAACCTTCCATTACTTCATTCTCTCTTACTTCTCTTGTGGAATTGGACCACGGAATTGATAAGTTTCTAGTGCAATACAAGAATGTTGTTTATTCAGTTACTGAGGAGAGTTCCGCGATTCTTTTTAGAAATAATGATCTACAGCCTGCTCAGGAATAATACTTTCATTGAATGGCACACGTATGATCACAATTCCCGATCTGGATGATATCATTTTTCACCGGAGACACACTCATCACGTTGAGTTTAATACCAGAGGTCAGTCTGTTAATGGCACTTCTGCTGTTTTGAATTATAATGAATTCTTTGCAAGTGATCTTATCGTATCCGAACAAAACATTACCTCTGAAAATCATGGTACGTGTGAAAAACATGAATTTTCCAATCTGGGAAGATCGAAAAAATTACTGTTAAGACCACCACTGAACTACAAACATCCACACATTCATTTAAGTTGTGATGGATGCGATGAACATGATTGATTCTCTGTCCATTGCTCTACCCATTATTTCCTTGTTTTATTATTCCAGATGCTGTAACACACATCAATTCGAATACATACCTGCTACTTGTTACGCTGTGCTGAATTCTGAACTTCTATTTCGCTGGGTCATACTCATTTATTACACTAACCTTCACCTCACTTGCTTCAAACGGTCAATAGTGTGCATATCGTGACTTCGCGCGAACCCTTATTCATCCATTTAGCTTGCCTGTCACTCCGAATGGCATACCTGACAACCGATTGTAATGAAACTCCTCTTGTTGTTAATGCTCCCTTCCACCTAATAGTTTGTTGATTCATTTTTAAAGCATGTAATTGATAGACTAGCCTAAATTCCTGTCGCCAGCTATTGAGAAACATTCTGCTTCCTCCATCTCCACTTCAAGGATCCACTGAGTACCAAATGGATAGAAATACATTGGCCCACCAACCAATAGAATAATATATGGGTTTATTAACTGCCGGTTATGGCGGTGGGAAGCACCTTTACGATTCTACAAGCCTGTAACTTTCCAAATTTCGATCTTTCACTAATGGCGCAAAAACTCAGGAGTAACCACGGCTTTGGAACCAGCTGTCCTCAATCCGTCAACGAACTGAACAAGCTTGGACTGCCTTACTGCATTTACCGACCTGCTCGAATCGCGTAAAGTTTCAATGTCACACAAACCAAATGCGTCCTTGCGGAGGACCACAGAATTATGCATGACCTATATAAAAAAAATCCAGCGACTATGTACAGCAAGATATACAAGCTTATTCTCTAGTACTAACACGCCGTGGCGAAATTTCCGCTTCTTTCTCTGGGAACAATAACACTGGCGCCTCACAAGCTAACAACAGAGAACTAGTCAGCATTTCACTGACGGTGTCAGATCGAGTTGTGGCGAAACGCTCTAAATCAAACTATCGACCGCAGCCAGTAGAGTACCAACTACTTAGTATGTTCTTCGTGTCCTGGTTAATTGTCTATACATAAAAAATCTACCCATCAAACGGTCCATGAAGCTTTATAGAAGATTCCAGGGTGTTTCACTTCGGCAAACTTGTCCACACTCATAAAAAGGTGTAAGGATTTGGAGTCTGAAGCTGCTTTTGGTGAAAATTATTTTGACTAGAGGCACCAAAGCTATTGTGGGAGATTTTTTCATCTCTCATGCCAAGAACTTCGTTACAGTCTTTTAGCTGGTTGAACGCGAGCTTCTCTGACCAAAAGGATCCTTTCAATAGACGTCAACAGTTTTGCGTAACAGTNAGGAATAGTTCGCAAGGCGAAAGTAACATCTCTCTGGGGGAAACGTAGTTGCTCACATAAGGTGAAGCATACAGCTCGACGAGACATCGACAGTACATGAGTTGACGCCGATTGTAGTATGCCGGATTATCCGGTACGTAAACGGCAACAAAAGTATAGTTGACCAGGATTTATCAAGAATTCCAAGGAGCATACAAGTGAGGCATTTACAAGTACTGTACCCAATATGGTCATTACAAACTAACAAACAGACTGCGAGTTTGGGGATGGATAGCAGGATAGATATTAATCTCAGCGCCCACTCACTAGCGCTCAGTGAAGGAGTATCATATGAATGGTGAAATCAGGGATTCTTTGAAGGTGTGTCAGGATCATCAGTGGCGTTGGGGTTCCGCCGGTTAAAATACACCGAATAAAGAACTCGTTTTCAAAGAACGACACATGGATTGACATGGTCTTGTTAAGTCTATAGACAAATCGCATAATGTAATCTGCTTCTGCCATATTACACTAGTGGAAACTACCAGCAGGACAAGATGTATATGTGACGGCTGCTGATTTACCCTTAGCATGTAGTTGCTCCCAGAGGATCAGCTGGTTCTAAGTAATTTTCCAAGGTAAACCATAAGACTGTGGAGCTGTATACTCTATTTAACGTGCTCCGTTAGCACTAAATTGCCGCTTTTAAAACGAGAGCACTTGCAGTGTCCAAATAATTCGGAGTTCGCAGACACTTCAGCATCCAAAAGTAGCCTCCTCTTGGAGGACCAGAAAGCATTTTTGAAGACTGACGCAGTGCGGCAAAGGAACACTAAAAATTACTACCACTGTTAAATGATAATGCATTCCCCTTACCCGATAGCTTTCCTGTAGCGAGAAATCGTCTAGTTAATATTGAAACCAGACTGTGCAAGGATCGTGTTTGTCTAACGAACAACTGAGCACCCTCTTAATACAGGCGGAGCAAATTGCAAATAGCCGTCCTATATTCTCGTTATTACCAGAAGGCAACTATTTAGACCCACAATCCGAACAGTTTGTTAATCTGCAATGCTGCTCTGGATAACCGATCGTAACGATTTGGCTTTACGATACCATACCAGATAGCAAAAAGTCCGTTATCTTTCTGGTGTATTCTGGCGTCCTCCGGTAAAGGAATGCCTATGAAATTTGCAGATGCGTACTTAGTTGGTTGTTGGACAAGCCCAGATGGCTTAGTGAGAACCGTGTGCGTTAGAACAGTGTGCAGTGTTCTCACAAGTGACAGTAAGAGGGCTTGTTCACTGGAATGACACCATTAGGCATGTACTCCGTCGAACATGGAACACGTGGCATGAGTGAACTCAGACCACTCATGCCGGCGACCAGTGGAGCACAGATGGAGTGCAAGAACCGGAACGTCCGCTAGGTCAACGCGAAGAATCAAGACAGTAATGCATCTTGCACTGCGTGACATTTAAAATTGGCCGGCGACCAGTGGAGCACAGGTGGAGTGCAAGAACCGGGACGTCCGCTAGGTCAATGCGAAGAATCAAGACAGTAGTGCATCTTGCACTGCGTGACATTTAAAATTTCCCACGTTTCTTCTGTCCCGCTACACCCTTCTGCTTGGGGCGTGCACCTGAACTGGCGCTTGTTTGTTCAGGCTACTTCACCGTTGACCTTGAGGTTATCCGGCGAATTTGTAACCGACCAAGTGCGCACGTGGACTTTTCGCGTATGAGTAGGTTCTACTCATTTGGTTTGTACCTTTGTGGTCCTAGTGAAACGTTTGTTGGGGAGAGCGTTTATCTTCACGGTTTGTATATTTTGCGAATTTAGTGTTCATAATAATAGTATCGTATAGTATAGCAACCCAACTGGGGCCTTGTTTTGTCTTCTCGGACTTTCTGGTTTTCGTGTCACCCGAAAGCACATTTTGGTTTCATACCAAACTCCCAGTTGCGCGCACTGCACCGCGTGGCGTTAGGAACTTTTATTGTGCAGTAAGTACTCTTCCGTGGCCACATAATTCGCCGGCCCCGGGGCTAACATCAAAAACTTTGACTCACCATTCGGAGAATGAATAATCTGGCTCCATCAGAAATACAGTAACGAGGACAACGACAACGATCTATGGAATATGGAGGGGCGTGCGCTGGTGCAGTCTTTACTGTGTTCCTCCGCCCAGTTGGCACAACGTGTCCTTCAGTGACCAGTGCCTCATAGTTGCATCTCATGGTATGTCACAATCTAGCTCCCTGGGAGTCTTTAAGCTCGCACATGGATTAGTGGTTCCTAGCCGGCATGGATAGCTGGACAGTTAGTCATTTATTGGCTTACTAGATGTTGTCCGCCATTTGTGCAACCCACTGTCAACTTCTACCTGAGGTTCATGCCACCTGATCGTGTAGTCATTCACTGCTGTGACTGTTCGGAGTCGTAAACGGGCCGAATTCCTACAAGTATTTTCGACTGGTCACAGGCCATCCAGGCGCAATGTGATTACTTGCCTAATTACGCTATGCAATAATTTTTGGCGAAACTTGCTCCTAGGGCAGGAATATATTTCCTGAGTGGTCCACGAGTAGTTGTTTAGAGGCTGGGCATCCGGTCTAAGCATGCGTTCAGCTAGCCATGGTTAATGCCCTTCCGATCCACGCGTTAAATTTTCCCAACCAGGATCAATAGGTGTGTACTCAATACAATGCACCGGCTGATGTACATGAAAAATAGAGTTTACGAATTAAATGTTTCACCGGGTTGTAACCAAACACCGTTATTCAAGGCAAAATCAGAACTCCTCTATATTCGCCCACTAAGGTTCAAAATTTTAGTCAACCGATAAAAATACATGAAACCTAGGCCAGCTTTCACCTTACAGCTTCTCGCAGATTGCTGTGCCATAGGCATCACGAATCGCGAAATCCTTCAGCCCAAGGTACTTACTGTTTACTTGAAGGGCCGGGTGGACTCACGTCCTCCAGCACATTGACTGACGCTTTAAATCTGGTCTCCAGAAATGATCCTTCAATCGTATGCAGGGCACGCTTATAGCTGAACTACCTTCCCCAAACATCCTCTCAATCTAATGACTCCGTGCCTGTACGTTTGGATTTTACTAATTATAACGATGTTTGTTCCCACCTGGTTGGTGACATACCGTCAGGCCTGACCATAATGTAACTGTCAGAATAAAAGCATAGTTGGCGGAGTTTGTGTGTACAGGCGACTGTGCGGGAAAAGGACAGTGTCAAAAACAGGGGTACTATCGGGTGTGGACGTTAGAATTAGGAGATGGCGGGCGAAAATTTGAGGAAATGGGATAAAATCAGTAAAGCCTGGAGATTTTGAGGAGACGTCAGATAGGATAGTGCGCAATAATGAGGAGAAATAAAACTTATCGTTTACCAGAATTAGGATGGTGGCAACAAGTGACTAAATGAGACGAGATAAAGTTGAATTCATACTTAGCAGACTAGCTTCCAAGCAGGGGTTGGGTCCGCTCCTACGTGAGAACTAGAGCAAACTGGCATAAGCTCAAGGAGCGGGTGTGGTCAAGGAAATCAGAAGTATAAGGACTGATGGGAGTGACTTCCGAGATGACGGTCTATTTTATTACGCGAGCTGGACGGTACCACAATCTAGGAACGAAAATGAACGTAGGAGAAATGGTCACCGGTCCACGAAGCACCGCTATCAGCTTCAATTAAGAAATGATGCGTGGCGGAAAGAGCCTTCGGGCACCAGTCTTGTTTGCTGGTGGTGAAGGGTTAGGGGGTTCATATATATATATATATATATATATGTATATATATATATATATATATATATATATATAATTATGTTAAAAGATCTAGGTGGTCATTGCAGATTGTCTTTGAGCTATCACATTTGTGCTTTTTGCTCGCGTGCGCCATTACGCTTCGGATCATCGGACTTTGTGGCATGCTCAGAATCCGTACCAGTGATCCAATTTCCGCTAACGACCAGTTTCGTCAGGCAACGCGCTAGTTTCGCCTCAGCAACTTTCCCCGTTGAAATTCCGCGCAGTCCCTTTCCATAGGAGCAGAACCGCATCAAGTTTCCTAGGAGGAATTGCACGTCATGCAACGGTGATTTGTGCCCCACTCCCCCAACGTCTGGCACTCCCAGAAAGAGGAGCAGGCTTGCCAGTGCAAAGACTCGTATGCAAAAGTGTCTGATAATGCCTTGAATTGGGTTCCAAATGAACCGTGGACCACCGCTAGAGGGATGTTATTCCACGTGGCAACAACCAAAATGAGAAGAATTTCGCCTCATAAAATTGTGCGCTCTGGGCTTGGAACTCTTCTTATCATGACCCCCATGTGCCTTATTGGTAAAACCTGTTGGAAAAGCCCTGTTCAAACAGATTATAAGTTGGAATTAGGTCTCCCTGCGGGCGACGATACTCCACGGGAGAGAGGTTGAGTACTACGAGTGGCGCCTCGTGGCTCACGGATTTGGGGCCGGCAAACATTTTCATAGCAAATCGTTGAAAACGCTGAATGCGGGCTACGACCTTCCTGCATCTTGAGTAGACGGCTGGTTTGGCATATTCAAGAAGAGATCCCATAGAGTATTTGAAAATTCATACGGAAGTCCATGTGGGAGAAAGCGCGCCGAATCATCCGTAAAATCGCGGACGCATTTTGGGTCGATTTTTCATGATGCAGTGGGAAGGAGATGTTTGAATGTAGCCGGACACCAAATTCCTTTTTGGTATCTATCCGCATGATTCCTTCCAATCCATTCTCACCGTGTACGACAAGGCGTTCGCTGAGTCTTCGCCGAATGGAATATGGAAGCACTTCGTCATTCAGATGAAGGTGCCCGTTTAACAAACACTGCTTTGCTGCTCCTACACCCACTTGGAGGGCACTGGTACTGTAAATCCAGGATTAAAAGTCGTCTGCAAAAGGCGGGCATGGACTTGCAGGAACATCTGGATGGTCACTGAAGTATATTAGAAACAGCAGTGGTCCTGAAACGGAGCCTTTAGGAACTCCAATGGAGACCAGCGCTGAAGAAGTGTAGGTCGAACGTCCTTTCACGCATAATGTTCTGTCTGATAGGAATACCTAAACCGAGTGTAGAATTTTCCCTTGAATTCCGTGAAACTAGAGTTTGAGGAGCAGCAATACGTGTGGAACTCAGTCGAATCCCTTTGAGAAATCGAAAAATATGGCATAGGATATGACTCCCTCATTCCTGACTTGGGTTAAACTGTCCATAAATGCGAGAACGTTCGTTGGGCGAGAACGGTTTGGGTCACGGGGGCACAGAAGCCATCACGCCGCTGTGAGACCCTGTCGTTTTGTGACAGTTGCTATCATTTGGCACTGACTTTATTCCCCCGGTCAAAAGAGCTGTCCGAATTCGACAGAAACAGAATCTAGCTTTGGTAACAAAACCTTCCGGTGAACGCGTGGTGCTGAAATCCCGTTTCATCAGTAGAAGGATGTAAACGAACGCGATGTCTCGCTGAAGAGTTTACTCATCTAGAGTACTCATCATATACTTTTTTAACCGCGGCATCGGACTTACTAGTGTACGCAGTGGCTCGGGATTCAAAGCTAGCAACAACATATTCACATATCCGAAGCACCGAAACTGAGTTTGAATGATACACTGAGGTGGAGTGCGCCCCGGAATGATTAAAAAATCCAGATGATCCTGGTGCCAAGACTAGCCATAGTCGCTAATACGGTTCAGAAAAAGGAACGATCTTCAGTAGACTCAGAAGACGCGTTCAGAAGAGGGCCAATATGTGGGAACATAGCGTGAAAACCGCGTTGTGCATAGAGTTGAGGTTCATAAGAACATAAAATGACGTGGTGAATAAGGCGCAGATACTCTGGGAACGTATACATGGCCTTGAGTGAGTCTGTTAGTGATATTGTCTTTTACTCGAAGTAATGTCAGAAGGTGAAATAACACTAACAATAAGCAGGTATGTATAGTGGTTACCAGAGTCACTAGTACAATTGAATAATACACGAAAGGAAATAAGAGACTTATCGAATTCTTCGTTTGATAATTTGTAGTAGACGCAGCCGAGGTTTGTAGGATGCAGTGGAATTGAGTGCGGGTCTTGATGGAGTGTGTTGAAATCTGGCCTGCTTCTTGTCGTTTAATCCAAAACGATATCGAGCCCAGACTTTTCGCTCACAGTGAGTCATACGTAGGTTTGAACTGACCGTGGTCAAGGTGCTGTGTGAACTGACGAGCGCCGGGCGCCTGATGTCGTTGTTCCACATATATACATAATTACGTTGCGAATGACGCTGTGCTTGCGTTGTTTGTCTGAAGATAAGATTCCAATCTTCTCGATTGGCCGTGGGGCGCATGTTCATGACATAATCAAAACAGGAGTGAAACAGTAGGTGTGCATGCGTTAAACAGATTATGTGAGTGGATGAAGGTAAACATTGCTGAGATAGCAACCGAACTGTGAAAGCGATTGAAGATAAACGTTGGCTGGATGGTAACCAACAAATACTCTGGTAAAGCGTTTGAAGATAAACGTTGAAGGGATGGTAATCAATAAGTCGAGGCAGTCTCAAGCGGCTTCGACGGAGTAACGGACAGTCCTAAAGGACGCCAGGATGTGTGTAGACGTGTAGTGGTCTGGCTACCCAGAAAGTTACCTTACCAAGAGTGTACGTCAAATGGATAAAAATAATAACGCCAGTTTGAGTATACAATATTGGAGAGATCAGGTGAAACAGACTCACTAAGAATTGTACTCTTTAAAATAGTTCGTCGTTAGCCCAGGTCAGCGAATAAACAATAATCCAATCATGGTTGTCCAGGGGTTTTCTTCTGAACAGTTCACACCTATAGATACCGAAGACAGGCTGAGATATGACACCGGAGTTAGCACATGAGGCTCGCGAATGGCCACTGTAAGCGCAAACGGACCCAGAAGAGAAAGCAGAATCATGTGATCTCGTTTGTTTTGCGTGGATTTGTACAAGTGCGCGTTTTTGTTGTTTCTCGTATTCAAGAAAAGCGATTATGCAATTGACAAAATACGTAACGCTATAATGGAAGCACAAGAAAGATACAAAACACCGCAGAAGTTGACTTCACACAATAACCAGTTGAGAATATAGAATCAATAGTGCTTGACGAGGTGATGCCAGAGAATATTGCGCAAACTCCTTTATCATGTAAATCAGTCCGTGGTAGAAGATGTTCAATAGCAGAGCGCACAACGTTAATTTGCAAAGTTTTCTCGCATTTCAGGCAGTTACCACGGTTGTCAACATTCCCTGTCTTACCCAGTTCAAAGAACTTTTAGACACTGTTTATACGAGTCCTCTCACTGGCAGACTTATTGCATCTCGCCGGAAACTTGAAGAGCCGCGAACGACAAGAGCAAAAACGACCCGAGAATCCTTGGAGAAAACCTGGATGCCGCATACTAAGGAGATCAGTATTCGGACAATGGAATTGAATTTTCGAAAGCGTCTCCCTGATGGACTAAAACAGACAGGCCTTTTTCACAGTAGCACACCAAACCTTTCAGCCCCATCTAAACAAATCGGAGTCTCAAAAATGCTTGGAAAGTGCTCAGTCAACTGAGTGGTAATTGCTAGATTAGACAATGAATTCCAGTGATCTGCGAAAATATGAATGTGGAGAATGCTTTTAGTTTGTGTATACGCAACAGAATGCAGGAATTTGGCGTAAAATGTTCTACTCCGTTAGCAAGGTTTTTGCAGCGAAGGGCGTGGTGATGCCAAGTATCCCCTTGTATCACACCACCAATCCGTGAATCCGTGAGGCCGCGCGCCCGTGACCCATTGAACGTGAAGTAAATCAACCAATCAACACACGCGATTCTGCTGGGTGCGCTGCCGATGCCCAAGATAGTTGACGTGAATTAAACTTGGGATGGCTAACAGAGTGAACTGCGCAGACACGGCGGAGACTTTTGGAGGCAGTCTGCTAAGTTTGTCCACTTAGGGAATCTGCTAAGACCGTTACTAAAAGCAATATGCCCTGGTGTCCCGTGCATCGGATTATCAGAATTATTGAAAACTATTGAAACATGAAGGAAATTACGATCAAATGATGTGGTGTTTCGCGCACCGCAAACAGCTTTTACCGAAGTTTCTTCGAAGGTAGAACGAACTGCGTTTTCAGGGAGAGTAGGCAAACTAGGTGGATACCAACTGGACGAAAGACAGCGCAAAATGAACAAGTGACTGAAATCTCCAAGGCGGAAGCAGGTGTATAGAAATATCTTCATTACCACAGGCTTTCGATTTTTCGTTTTTGCGACCTATGGGAAGTTCTTGGAAGTCCATGAAATTTTAGTTAAACAGTGCGATCTTATTTTGCTCTATGTGCACTGCAACAGTGTTTTTAAACTCCAGGTTAAACTCCAGGTACAACTCAGGTTCAACGTTTTTATGGTGTAATCTCCGGGAACTTATTCAATTTCTCTCTGCACGTGGGGCGAGTGTCGTCAACAAATTAGTGATATATGATGCCCAGCTCAGTGATTCTGTATAACCATGGTCTTAAATGAGGTGTTTATTGTGAGGTTATAGTCCGTATGAGAGGAAAAACGATGAATTCGTTTCGAGGTTTTGGTAGTAGCATCAGCCGTTGGGCTGTGTTGAGCGACCACACACTCGCATTTATAGCGACCATAGTCGCTGAGGTGTCTGATGCTGGGACCTCGTTTGAAGGGTACCCGCTTTTCCGGGCTGATTCGTAGCCCAGTGGAGCAGGTGACTATGCTTTGTGCTTGAACACAACCCTTCCCTCTCCGGTTGTTTTCCATTACCCACCATGCGCCATGGCTAAACACTTCGCCTAATTTTTGGCCAAACGTTGGACGAAAACGAACTTTCTTCCGCTTAGGAGAAAGCTATTGCCAGTGATGGCCACTTGTTGCCCGTCAACCGCGGCTAATTAGCCTCACTGAAATTCTGTGCAGGGTGATGGACGAATCCTGAAGTGAGCCGTTATAAATCATATTACTAGCAACCTAATATCCTCAGCTCAACGCGGATTCTTTCAAGATAGTTAATCGAATCTGTCGTATTCATTGACAAGCCGGAGATGGAGGACTTATATCAGGTGCCATTTCTGAACTTTGAGGAAGTATTCGACCGAATTTCATACGTGTCAACGCTCCGCAAGGCCGAGTTCTTCGAGACTCAACAGGAATCCTGCGCTGGAACAAAGCCTCCCTTTACAGTAGAAAATTTTGAGTAGAGCAAGAAAAAATATCCATCAAAAGCAATTTGCCTGTCCTCAAGCGCTCGGCACCTGCATACTGTCGTTTGATATTTCCGACATCGTGGACTGGTTGTCAGTGAGCTACATGTAGGACAGGCCAGTCGCAGGCTTTCTGATGTGATTATCTATAGTAGAGGTCATCTAGTGGCTAGTGGACTCATTGTTCGACTGCCTTGGGTCTAGTGTCTTTGGATACTTTATATTTCATGCAGTTGTGTTGTGAGAGCGAACTCGATTCTCTCTATTCTGTTGGTTGATCTGTTGTCCTGTTTTTGGGTCAACGGTCCACCCACCTATGATTACTTGTGTGCTACTAGGCGTCTTGCCTCTGTTCTCCGTTTTTCAGATTGGCAATATTATTCCTCGTGCTATTCAGTCTTCTATACTTGAACACACCGGGCCCGAGCTAGAGTAGGGAAGGAAGGTACACCGAATGTAGAACATGGCAATTTAGCTGACCTGAATGAAGCACAGCCACCATATCCCACCGCTTTACCGAAGCCCACCCACCACGTCAAGATGTTGATCTCTAGGATAACGAAAACGGATGGGTGGCTTAGTTTCCATTTATGAGGCCACCGAATATCAATCATTTCTGTCAACTTTCTATTTTAGGTTTCATTATGACAGTTTTCAACCTATACATCTTTGATCAGCGCGGTGTATGTGTCTACTATCATGAGTGGACAAAAACCAAACAAGGGGAGAAGCCATCAGAAAACGAAACAAAGCTGCTGCATGGTATGCTAATCGGTCTGAAGCGGTTTATTGGAAAGATTTCCCCATCTGAAACGTCTGTTACTCAGTTTTCCTACTCAACGAATACCTACCGACTGCATTTTTACGAGTCTCCCACAATGATTAAAATTGTTCTCAATACAGACAATGCTTGTGCCCCTGTACATGAGGAACTGGAAACCGTGTTTCGCATCTACACAAAATTTGTTTCCCAGAATCCGTTTTGCGTGTCGGCTGAATCTGTTGACAGTCAACTATTTACCAGTATGCTTGATTCATACGTACAAAGCTTGCAAATTTTCAAGAAATAAAATCTTTCGGCTCACTGGGCATGCTTTTGTAACTCCTTATCGGCTGTATATTTTTAAACAGACTGTTGTCCCCAGTTGTCAGTTTTGTGAAGTTGTCTTCAGTCTTGTTCCTGTGAAATCTGACACTCTTCTGGGCACTATTATTTCAGTTTTTCTCCCTTCGTCGAGCTGGAGATACATCAGGGAATGGGACCCAGATTGCTTACTGTGTGGGCTTGCGGTTGTAGTCATGTATCGAACCGGGAAACCCAGCGTACTTATGGATTGGTTGTAAGTTAGTTGTGCGTTGGAAGGTCGTAGTTTAACATTTGTGGGCGTTTGTTCCATCATTTTATTTCACTACAATAACCATTGTCGTACATTTTGACCGTTTTACTTGATTCTCTCGTTCTCTTGACGGTTTTACGAGCCAACTTCTTGTGCTCTGATACACTGCCAAATATGCTCCGGCGTAAACAAAGACGATGGTATATTTTTCGACAGCAAACTCTAATACAAACAAGGTAAATGTCCGTGACATGCCGCTTTTTCAGCCACTCTGTGGCATGGGTTTTTCTGCACTATTGAGTCTTCAACGTTCGCCATGCCGCATGAGCGGATACCAACCAAAAGCACAGCACACTTTTGAACTTAATGAGATATCGCATTGGTTGCTTTCAGAGGGGATTGTCTGTAGAGTAGGTATTCAAAGAATCAGAACAGGTCTCTGTAGTGACGCAGTTTTGGGTCGCGCGCGTGGCATCGGAAATCGGTTGTCCACACTATTTGCTGACCAAATACGTTCGCTATTTTAATTTAGGAACGAGATGGCCCAAGTGGTTAGAACGCGAATTTACTGACCGAAAGGTTCGTGGTTCGAATCCGACCTCTGCCTCTCGACTTACCCTGTCTAGGCTTGGGCAACCTTGCAGTATCCCAACTCTCGTGCAACCTTCGGGTAGCATGACAGTTAGGCACCGAAGGGGTGCTACAGCTGAATGACCTTGCTATTTTTAGAGACCTTATCCTAGCGTTTACTTACAAGTGTGTAAAAACCGTCACGAAGCCATCGGACCCATTGAGCTGCATTTGGGAGTGTACGTGTGACACTCACAGAGTCCCTCATATGAGGTTAACCAATCGATAGAGATCTGACTAACGGTTCAGGTTGGGATTAGGGAGATGTGTGAAAATTTCCCCCCAAAAAATGTAGGCTACTCTTACGCGAACCACCGCTGTCTTGCGGTTAACCTTTTAAGCTAAAGGCCTTGGTTGAGGACCCTAATCTTTCTTCTGTCTAGGCGTGGGTGCCCTGGCATTGTCCCAGCCCACGTACAACCATGAACTCCACACACCAATAATCTCATGCTTCATCGGCCGCCGCGTGGTGCCATCAGCCGGGTCGCCTTCCTTGCTTCACACAACAGGGGAGAGATATTAAAACAGGCTACTGCCCATAATCCCCATTTTTTCACATTCATCTGCACCTCCTTCGGGTGGCATAGCAGCTGGGTACAGAAAGGTTGCTGCGACTGAACCATCGCTATTACGTTCGCTCTTGTCTACCTTACCTCGTTGTAACTTACATCCCCGCAGGCCCATTCTCAAGGACTGACACAGCCGTTCACCACCAATCTTCGTTAGCAATAATACCTACGGTTGTCTCAGCCACCGTGGCCACAGACACTTCAAAGGCTTCCTTTAACCCCCGACCCCCAGTTCACCTAGCATCGTCTAACGTTCGCATTCTGAAATGGGCTGGACAACAGACCGCTCCCGCATGTACGCTGGACTTGCTTTCCATTGATGTGTGCTGTTTCTGAGATGAAGATTCAGTCTCCAAGTGCAGTTGTTGAACTGACCTTTCCACCGCCTTCGGCTCGCTTCTGGTTGCGCACTTCTGGTCATATAAACGCCCCTGCAGCTGGTTTTGCTGTAGTTGGCATTGTTCTAAGCCACAACTGAAGGGTCTCTGTTTGAATGGTTGCCCGTTGATGGTCGCCTCTGTGCAGTTTGTTTGGTAACCCCTGTGACAATTCCCCGTAAATGCACCGAAAATCGTTGCCTGTTCATCGTATCTGCTTACGCTCCAACAGATTAGCTCTGATACACTCAAACTTAGCTTTTCCGCCTCTTTGAGCGCCTTGTTACGGTGGGCCAAGAGCTTGGATGTTGTTGAGGTAGCTCAGTGTTCTGAAGCTCCGCAGTTCGAACGCAACCCCGGCATCACGGATGGTTGGACAACCTGGCTGCGTTTCAGCCCTTGTCTTCCCTTCACGCGACATGAGAGCTAGGCATCGAAACTCTAGTGCAACTGGCTGATTTTTTGTGGATGTCGGTTGCCCACATAGATAAACGTAACGCCACTGATTCCCACTTGGGTCTTCGTATTGTACAAGACGCGCGGACAACGGAGAAAGTGTGTCGCTGTGGTGTGCTGGCCGCAGACTGTTTCTGTGGTACAACCTATGCTGCTTGGCCACACCTTCTGGATTTGGACTACGCGCTCGTTCGTAGCTGCATTTCGCTACACTTTTCAGGGTGTGCAAGGTCCGCACACCTCATTGAGAAGCTCTCGGTCCCTGGTGTGAAACAAGTATACCAAAACACCCACTCAAGTCCATTTCCGATAAGGCGTCTTTTGATGTTGACCCTCATTGGAGGGTACTGTTTGCAACTCTACAAGATGCTGAGGACTCCGCTTGGGGATGGTGCAGCCAAATAGGTTCGAAGGCTGTATCTCGAGTAACACTGAAACTGCTCGAAGCTCGGATTCGTATTCCTCCTGGCGGAGAGTAAAATCTACACGAACTCATAGATTTCAAGTGAAAAAGAGCATATGAGTAGATCGAGAAGCTTTGTGAACCCATGAATTGGAAAAGATGGAGGATGCCAAAAAAGTCTGGGGATGTGCATGAACTGTTCCAGCCGCTACGCGCAACAGGCCCAAATAGGCTTCAGGTGAGCGAAACTATCATTAATAAGAACGGCTTGCCTATGTTCAAGGAAGAACGCCGGATTTGTTTTGTTGGGCACTTGCAACAACAACTCAAATCACCATGTGCAGCTGCACAGCCGTATTTCCGACCTGCAACGCAGCCATAGACAGTGAACTTGGAAACCCCGACGTCTTCTCCCCCAAGCATCACCGAGCTGCTGGTCCCATCGAACTCTCACCCGCCCTGTTTAAAGATTGAGCTGAAATCCTCAGCCGGAGCTTGTCTCCATCTTGACCATTCCAACCAACTGGCGTGACTCGATGGTGGCACACATTTCCAAGATTGGTGTCACGGAGCGTGTAGCAATCACAGAGAAATTAGCCTGACTCCCGATGTGACCAGACTGCATCGCTTATTCTATATCGCCTTACGAAAGCACATGAAAATGGGACCAGAGCAACAAGCAGGATTTCTACGGGGAAGTGACTTTGTGGACCACCTCTTCACACTCCGACAAGTGTTATAGCAACTGCGTGCATATAAGTGACCTACAATCTTCCATTTTTGTTCGGTTCTATCACTGATGAGATGTGGAAGCGAACACTAGAAGTTATTGAAGTTATCGAGGTTATTGGGAACCTTGTCGACCTGGAATATGCGGACGACATTGTTCTTACCTATGAAGAAATGCACAAAGCGAAAGCAATGCTAGAAATTCCGTCCGAGGCCGCACAGTCCTTCGCCATGTGCTTCACGCTCACAGAGTTCAAAGTCATGTTGCAGGGCGTGCAGAATTTGAACATACCTCTGATAATTCAAGGGGTGATATTGGAGGTTTTGGAGCATTGTATGTGTCCTGAAAGTCGCATTAGCTCCGGCGATAGTGTGACGGATGAAGCCAACGCACGAATCCCAAAGACCAGAATTATTTTACTCAGTTTTTGTCACGGGTGTCTCAAAAAGGTATATCACTTAGCCTAAAAGGACACGTATATGTGACTACAGTACGGGTTGAGTTGTTGTATGGCCGCGAGACTTGGCGGCAGCCTTACCTTACACACAGATATCAAGGCTGTGTGATGATGCCTGGATTCCTTGGTTGCCAAACGTACAGGACTTTTCAAACTTTGCTTCATATATAACTTATGAAAGTATTCTAGTGGGTAACCCGACGGTATCCACAACTGATGGGAAAGCGTCTGAAGTCCCTCAATGATGCGCACTCTTGGTTTCGTGCTTTCGGGCTTTCCCATCACCAGTGACGTGTTATTGTGATTCCTTTTATCCTTATGTATTTATTCTGTGTGAACCACGTTTGTTTGTCCGGTAATCAATCGTTTTCTACACACATTTTTATACCAGTTGAAAACATGGAAACTGTTCGCTTTGATGACTGAGCGACTGCATGGAGTCGGTAGTTTAACTCACAGTTGACTTGACCTTCGTCCTTCGCGCAAACGTCTTTCTTGCCGTATGTATTCAACAAAGTTCATTCTTTTCAGCTGAGGTCTGTGATACCCCATCTTCAGAATGTCCGCAACGACACACGTGCCGTTGCCTGCAGACACCGAATCCCCGAATGATGTAACTTCTTTTCACATGTCCACCTCCGGTATCACTCAGTGTTCCACCGTGCCCAACATGAATTCTGCAGCAGAGTCAGCAGCAGAACTCACAGCCTGGCACATTTCTGGTGAATACGCCGGACCCAAAGATTCTGTCTTGCCTCGAGAGTTTCGTCAACGCTTGCATAAGTACTTCACTCGGATTGAGCATGAGTTCGAACGTGAATACCGACGACTTTACGGAGAAAATCTTGCCCGTAGGTTGTTTCTGTTTTCGGGCGCGACATTTGCTTGTCGACACGAGTGCGTATGACCAATCGACAGAGTTTTGCATAGTGCTTTTGGTATGCATTTATTTAGTTAGCAAAATGATAAATACGGCTCTTAACACGATCCAACCTTGCTGTAAAACCACTGGGATACGGCGTAATGCGCTAGAAGAGCTGGTCGTCGTCATTCTGAGCCTGGATAGATTAATTTCATGGGGAGGCATATCGTGCGACGATTTTATGTTTTTAAAGAAAACTGCGAATTATCATTTAATCTTTTGCACATAGTGAGCAGTTGTCTTTATCTGAAGAGACTACCGCTTAGCAGAGGGGCCTCCTTTAGTTAGTCTCATGACGCTGCATATCTATCATACTCTTCCAGAAGAGACCATGTTCAGAGGGTGATTTGGGTAGCTTCCCTGGACTGGCCTGTAGATAGGGACAACCATAACTATTACTATAACTATTACTATAACTATTACTATCTGGGCAAGTGGTGCGAGTGGTGCTTTCAATGTTTTCCCATGTACCTAAATATGACAACACTTTCCAGAATACGCTTTTAAGCGCAAACCAACACAAGTGAGCACTATTAGAATGCTAAATAAATCGGTGACCTGCTTTCTGACCGGAATCAGAATAAAGTTATCCGGTCGAATGGGCGTAACGGAATACTTATTTAATAGGTTTGAGGGATAGAGCCCTGGAGGGTTCAGTTCAGTTTAGTTTAGTTTTTTCGGCTCACGTACCATTCACTGAAGTGCAGTGCTTCCAGCTGCTTTATCTTAGTTCAAGGAGGATAAGGAGAACAAGGGAATGAGTATCACACATTAGGAGCAATGATCTAATCAGTCCATTGATGTCAAATGGTTCTGTTTAACCGGTATGGCTGGGCTTGAGATCTGCTTGGTGAAGGCGATAGCTTTGATGCAAAACCACCACTGACTGCGTGACACGACCATGTCTGTTGGTTAGTCTATTGGTTAGTCTCGTCCCCTGGCTTGCAAATCAAGGTGCCCTTATCCTGCGACAGATGGTAAGGTAAAGTATTTTGACCAGACGGAGTAAACTACGGGAAAAGAGGGGGTGAGATGGATCAGTCGTTAGAACGTGAATTTACTGACCGGAAGGTCCGCGGTTCAAACCCGGCCTCTGAATTTCGACTTCTCATGTCTAGGCTTGGGCGATCTGGGCACCGACCTAGGCACCGAAAGGGTCAAAGAAAAGAGGTGAATCTAAGAGTGACCGGTTTCTTTTTCATTCTACGAGAACAGAGGGATATCCAGAGTGTGGAACATAGGTACGTGTTCCTCTGTTCGTAGGCACTTGATCATTCTTACATGTACGTAGACTTTGACGTTTGAGAAGGACAGGTGCTGCGGCAAACCTCTGATGACGATGTAAACCCGAGGGAATAAAACCGGTGGGCAAAAACAAAAGCTTGTTAAGAGCCATCAGCCAGCATGATCATGTTGGCATAATACTGAGCACCGGCATTAGTTCTTCCACCACCGGACACTGACCGGATCCGTCAATTTATGCAAGTTTCACCTGGATGCCGCTCTCTAGAGAATACCCATTTTCGCGCCATTTATGTGGTAGTGGATGGCTTGTTATGGAACCTGTGGTCGGATTGCTGCTGGCATCGTCACCTCGTAGTATGACGGCAGAATTGTATGGGTGTTGACCAGGATTCAGAGAAGACACAGGAATAGCCTACTCAAGCGCTTCACCTGATACTTCAGTGAGGGCTTTGCCATGTTTACGTTGGTGACTTGCGCGCCCGGTGCTTCTCAGGCGCACCAGAGGGGGAACAACTGCAGTCAAGTTTCGCTCTTATTAGAACTCATCTGAACTGCATATCATCGGCCCTGCCGCATTCAAAACTGTGTATCTGATACGCGGAGTGAGTGTGTTGTCACTACTGCACTGGCGTGCGCTCTAGGCTCTATAATTATCTTGTTTGAACAGGTGAACTTGCTCATGCTTGAGCGATATATATTGGGTGATATGCATTGCTTTGAGCATCAGATGGCGATATTTCCGCCTAAGTCTGCTCCGCTTTTATTTTCCTCTAGAGTCTACGTCAACCTACCTATGAAGGTCGAGATCCGCGACACAATACTGAGTACATTGTCGCTTTCCGGCTATGGTGCTTGACACTATACTGGCAGGGAAAATAAGGCTGCTTTTCGTTTTCCCACTAGTGTATTCTAAACATTGCGTATAGAGTACGGGAACATATGGTCTGACTTGTATAATGTAGCGGATGATGTTGCAATAAATCAACGTTTTGTCAATCAGCTGCGCTAAATAAGTATGCGGTCATACGCTTTGTATGGCCTTATCGTGCTCTGTTTGCTAAGGTAGGTTCCGAATGAAAGCAAGGTTGTCAACCCAGGACCCGGTGACAGAGTACGTGAGGCATAACAAGCGGCCCTACCGTACTGCTAGATGTCGTCTGCGTGGTTGGTGTATCAGATTTCCACCCCATCAATGGCTGTGTATACGAATATGATTCACAATTTTCAGACTTAGTTGAAGTAAACTGAACAGACTTTGACCATATGAACGTAAGCGCATACCCTTGATGTCTCGAGTAAAAATTCATCAGTTTTCCTGGATTGCGAATCCATCCAAGTTGAGGTCTTGATTGCATAATCGTTCAGGTGGGATAGGTAGACGATCATGAGGTTCTCTGACGTTTTTTTCAAAGTGATGCAGTCTGCCTTATTGTCACTGGATCATGTTTTGTTGCACACAAAGTGATGCAGTCTGCCTTATTGTCACTGGATCATGTTTTGTTGCACACAATGTATTGTCCCAACGGCTGTACACTGTATAGCATGTGTAAGTGTACGTTACGTGATGCTCAAGATGTTTTTTATAACCATTTTCCCATTTCAACATATCTCCACCTTGATGTAGATGGCTTTCTTTGTTGTTCCCTCACGATCAGTACAAGAACGTCTGGAGAAATTTGAAGACGGTGACCATTCTGAATCGACTCCTTTCGCGAAGAAATGTGAGTTTGCTTTGATTTCCGCTTTAAATAACTATCATTGACATCTTTCTGTGGAGGGATTATTTGACTTCCCTGTTATGCGAGTGGTAATGTCTATTCTAGTCAGTTAAGAACTTCACAGTCGTCTCATGTTTGGAACTTTGTGCTGGTGGCTGGATTCATAAGCTCCACGGTGATGTCTGACACCCCTTTTTGTTTCACGGATGGCGTAGCGTTAGTGTGGTTAACCTGCACATGCGCCTGATGTATCTCCCCTCACGTCCTTGCGTTCATCTATGCTCCATGATCCGGTGTTGGGTTGCTAATCGACCAGCGCCGCATCGTGTTTGAGAACACCCGTTGCCTCCCGGACACCCGTATGCTTTAGTGTTCAGCTGCTATTTCAGGGCTTCTGGGGTCATCACTCGTCAATTTGTGGGGCGCACTACTGTGGCTCCCAATTTATTTATGTGGGAGAGACGTGAATCTGGCTACTCATAAGTATGAACTCATCTATAGGTAATACAGAAATGTGACAGACGCTGGGGGCGGGACCAGAACCAGTGACCTGTCATTTACTGGAAGAATTCGGTACCAGCTAATGTACCACGGCACTGTCCCACATTGTACCTACGCACTTGTGTTCTGCATTTATGCGCAACGCCTGTGCGCAATCAGCTAGTAGGTGTTGTGAAGTGGAATTAGTCCTTATGGGAGACTGTTCTTTATGTGGGGAAGTGAATGTATTTGGGTTGCTCGGCGGACCTCCTGCATGACCGTCACTCAGAAGTCATTTGAATGTGCACACTATCCAGTTGGGGTCATGGCGGTGAACATTGGCTTGGTCAAAGAGTTGCGTGACTGATTCTTTGAGTACGTGAGCTGTCAAAGGGTTCATCTCAAATGTATGCTAGAAAAAAGTTGAGATAGAATGTAGCAGATTTAAATGTCGTTTGGCTTTTCTTTATCTGTCGTTTTAGCGGCCTTACGGTCGCTAGTGAGTTCACTGTGCTACTCGGAGTCAAAGGACCTGCGTCCGTTACAATCGCTTCCCATGAATAATTTCTGTTTTGTTGTGGCGAGGATGAATGTAAACAGATTATCCGCAACCGTCTCTGGTGAGTCGTATAGAAAATAAGTATAGTCTGTATAGATGTAATAGACTAGTCATAAGCATAAGGTTACTGAAAGTTCGTCGAAAGCCCACGATCGGTTTCGCTTTTCTGGGGCGTCATCAGGTAAGCGCAGTCCGTCAACCTCATGTGCTACTTGAGACCTAATTGCATGAAATTAGCGAACTACACTCATTTGTGAACTAATTTGGTTTTTTGAGAGACTTACCGGGAACCCAGCTGAATCTCTCCTTTATGATGTCCATACATGTATCGCGAATCTCGGATATCATACCAACTGAAACATCTTAAACGAGAAATTCAGCTGGGTTCCAGATGAGTCTCCCGCAAAACCAAATTGGTTTACAGATGAGTGTATTTCGTTAGTATAACCTGTACTTTTACATGAGATTGCACTGAGGCCTGTTCGTGACTATCTCCAAGGTGAAAATTTCTGGAAGGCTTGGGAGATGACGATAGATCTACCCAGATCACTTCCATTCCTGAACAGCTAACAGGGTGATTGATTGAGTAAATGAGGACCGCGATTGGTACGGAAAAGATTGGAATGTTTTACCTGTGCATAATGTGACGCTGTTCTCACAACTGACGCAGGAGGACTGTTATTCGCGTGATGGCACCGTATTCCATGAGGAGATTGCTCCGCAGAAAACATTGACCAGAAACAAACAGAAGTTTCTGATGATGTTTGGGTCGTCCGATGCAAGTTCGCTCAAACAATACGCATAACTAGGCGTTAAATCATATGGTTGCCGCGTTTTCCGGCTCTTATGATAGCATCTCGTTCGAGTGTAGCCAATCGGTTATTGGCATGCTCACCCCCTAATCGACACGGCCTTCGGCACACATTCACCCATACTTGCAGTAAATGCTTTCACCAACACTTACTGTGCTCACCCTCCACACATACTATTTGTGCTTTGCTTAGATTGTTGTTTTGTGCAGCACCATCATGCAATGTGTGCGTCCTGCATGCCGTGTTGAAAACCTGTTCTTAGAAGTCAGCAATCTAAGTGCGATGAAGTCTTCTGCTTTGGTCCTTGCATAGCACACCGGATTTCTTGCGTGTTTTTGTTTGCAGGACCACTTTGTCAGTTTGCTGATACCATCTACTCAAATTTAACTAGAGCCATGTGTGTTTCTGGTTTTGTTCAGTGGGTGCGAGCATGCTTTCACAGCGGATCAAGCAGCAATATAAACAGTCAACTTCGCGCTTAGTCTCAAGTTTGCGTCAATCCACTGGACATTCCAACGTCGGTGGACCTCCTGGAAGCAGTCTTCTTCCCTCCGGTTCCGCACCAGGGCCTTTGACATCTGCGGGGATTCCCCAACCGAGTGTCGGTGCTGCTACTTCTACCTCCTCGACTACCTGCGCCCTTCCAATGACAGGCTCCGGCTCACAAGCGTCCGCCGTTGTCACAGGTTCGTTTGCCGGTCATGGTGGAACTTGGCAGCTTCTGAATCGAATAAATGCACATCGTGATGGTATTTGGGAAGTCACTCCTTATCGCAAATTTGTTGCTACCGCCTCAGCAGACACTACCGTCCGTCTTTGGACAAATGATATACAAATGAGGTGAGTTGCTTCAGTGCTATTTTACGGTTGCGGGATTATTTGGGCCTTTAAAATTCTCATGGTAATCATTCAGCCATTCTGTGCGTATCTAACATGCCACCCGAAGGAAGCACTGGGGCTAAGATACTGCCAGGTTGCACAAGGCTAAACAGGAGTAGTCGAGATGCTGAGGTATGGTTTCTAGCCACAAACCTTCCGGTTAGTAAGTTAGCACCTTAACCTTTTCTCGATGTAGTCGTGGTAGTTGGTTGACAGAGCTTTTCCTCTCGTTTGCTATTTACTTTCAGTTACCGATTTTTAGCTGAACACGAATAACTGGGTGAATACTGCGATACCTGTGATCCCGCTTCATTATGTCCACGTTACCCTCTTTATTTCACACCCTCGTTTCCACTTGGTTCTTGTTAGCTTTCCTAATGTTTGCACAAATTATTGGAGGTTTAGGACAATAAGAATGTGAAGGCCGTGAGTTTTCTGTGACAGTTTTGCCGTACCCAAATTGCGTGACCCTTGAAGATCGTGCATAATGTGCGCCTAAGAACTGACCAGTGTCTAGTTCTTATTTTGTTGCACTGACGCCTAACTCGGTTTGTTTAGTTTGCTTGTCCCAGTGATATGTGTGGGTGTCCTCTGTCTTACGCAAAAAAGCATAAGCTCTTGAGGATATTGTGATCCACCGTTTTGGATGACTAAATCTCCTCAGGCACTTCGTACAACCCATTTCGTTCGTTTAGGGTATTTCCTTCACAGTCATACGTATCAAAGGCCCTTGGATGAGAATTGAACTTTGGTCATCTGACTTGAAACAAGCGAGTTTACCGCCACCCTACCAGAACGTTTTTAGGTACCTCCGGCTTATCACATCCGCACACGTGCCTGTGCTTGCATTTCCGCACTAACCACTTACATATTCCGTATGTGTCTATAAGTTCCTGTTTACTCTACCAATTGCAACACACCAACACGTGACACAACTTTCTAGACGCCGTCTATTTCAAATCTAACGGAACTTGACATCAGTTATCTACTCTAGGGGCGATCTGCTGTTTACTTGACTGTTAACACTTGATTCGATATGCCGTTGAGACTGGATTGATCTCTTAATCCCGAGTTTCGGTTTCCAAGTGGTTTGAATTATTCCGTCTATCGGTACGTCCTATTGCCATGGTTGTTGCTCTCTATCTGTTCCGCTTAGTGAATACTGTTGAAACGGAAGTTCTCCTGAAGCCATGCCTATTAGGCTCTGAACAAAGTCAAATTTGTAAGCGGACTGCACCTCTGGTGCCATGTAATCTTTCCTGGCATTAGTGGCATTGTTTTGTAGCTTTCGAACCTCAATCAGTCTGATTATACGTGCAACCAACAAATCTTTTGGTAAGGAAACGGTTCCCTCAGATACCTAGTCCTCGCGATGTCGTTGCTCATGGCTTTGGTGCAGCGGTTTATTGTATAGACGCTTCTTTCGTCTATCATTGAGGTGGAGTTTATTCCTGGGTCGAACAGGCATGTGATTTGTACATCTTGCATTAGATTCTGTACCTCTGTAACATATACAATCTTCATTTGGTGAGGTCCACCGTGTACATACGAGGACACATTCTATTAGGGGCGTTTCTTGAGTACTAAATCAGTAAGTATTCTCTGGAGAAGGGTATTTCTAACGAACTTTTCCTGAGCCCGACCCACGGCGCTGACCCAATTTAAACCAGCCGAGTGTGTCGTGCGCGCTGTTGTCTCGTCCAGCTCAAATCTCCCAGTAACGCGATTTCTTGTTGACAGCCTGTTGTGGTTGCTTCCTAGGACTGGTCCTTTATGGATGGGTCTGCATAAATGGCTATCACAGTCAAGTTTACCGGGGTGTTTGCAAAGCGAACCATCATAAGCTTTTGGAATACTGGATTTCACGATTACTTTCGGCACTTGCAACACAGTGGGTGTCCGAATTGTGTACTGGTCCCTTGTTATAGAGTCAATAAGGAGCATCTGATCCAAGGATCTGAATTTGTCGTGTACCAGAGTCTTCGAAAGACAGCGGATATCTGTTAGGTGGTCCTGAACACTACACATGCGGATACTGGTTGGCATCTCTAAGTAGATATTCCAACAAGTATTGAGGAGTTCCTTTCCTACATTGAGAGCCCCAGCTTGCTTTCGGATCACTACAGCCACTGGTACAGCAAAGAATGCATCACTTGCTGAGGACACCGTTGAAAGAACATAGTTAGCTGTCAGAGGTATTGCTACTGAAGTTCGATGAGGATTCGTTACAGATTCTGATCGAGGGTGTGTCTCTAGTCTTTGCACAACCGAGTACACCTCACAGGGCAGCGGAGGAATGCAGAGCACTAGTGGCCAGCAACGCTATCATGGCCATTGGATTAGGGAGTTTATCTCATTTGCCCAATCCACCGGAGCTAGTTTTTCTTCTCGCGGTTGGTGCTTTGGCATCAGTGTTTACCCCCCCCCCCCCTAGATGGACACTTACCTTCGGTGCGCTAGCAGTTCACATTTCCGATCTTTCAGCTTTCCACATTCGGACACTTGACGAACCCTGGCTGTCCCTAGTCTTGACCGACCTCACTAGTGCATTACACCCTCGGGAGTGTCTTCTCAGCGGGTGGCTACCTCTTGGACGGGTGGAAGTTCCCTTGAAGGGAATACTTACCTGCAAGGTGATTACAAGTTCCTTGTGTTATCGAGGTGTGGATAACTTCTGGGTATAGTACATTTTCTGTTGATACTTTGAAGCATCCATTGGTGAGCCATCCAGCGGCACTTATCATCCTGCATAAGTCGGATACGGAGGCGGTCGTCATTCCCGTGACCAACCAGCAGTAACGTGGGCATCAGGGGATAAAATTTATGACTACCTTCTCCCAATGCAGTGTCTTTCATCCACATATGTTTGTTTCCGAGGTGTAGGTGTATTAAGCAACAAGGCCACCTTAACTCCAGCCAATGCACCGTGATATGTAAGTATGATTATAACTTTTGTCTCGACAAGCTATTCAATGTTCGATCTCTGTCCGTATTTCACATCATAGTTGTCTACTTGTCTATCTCGGACACAATGGTTCGATCAATTCTGTGCGATTCCGAAACCGGGATCACTTGCTTTTAACTTCAAGCGGCGAAGGAATAGCTCATTTGATTAGACTCCCGTATGATCACCTCGTAAAAGCTGCGGCTGCAATGGCATCTGGATCATCCACTGGTGTTGCTACTGCCTTGGAGGCCGCCACATCCACCTTGGTAACCGAGGTTGCTGGTTCAACTGGAATGCCTATGGGTCCAGGAGCAGGTTTGTGTAAGAAAACTTATTTGTCTATTTCATTAGTAAGTTACCAGTTAATGAAAGTCCCCGGCAGATGACCACCGTTTTTGTCCTGTTCAACTATCACCGAATTACCTTCAGTGACTGACCCTATTTGGACATTTAATCTAAAGTGAATGATATGTATACTCTTCATGGGTGGTCAAAATACCCATACCTTGAAAGGTGGTTCATTTCAACTTTGTTGCTTTGAGTACGGTCCATGGTCCGCTGCCCAGTCAACTTACCCTGATAAGCACTTAAATGTTTTTGACGCAAGAGTTCAAGGGTTCAACTAATGCCACACAAACTGTCTGCCTGTGCTAGCGGTCCTCAGCCGGAGTTAATTCCACATTCCAGAGGGAAATTCAAGGATTTCAAAGAAGAATCCGAGGGGAAATACTTACTTTTTGGTCCGGTCCATGCGGTGTTTGAATCCCTTGACGATTTTGTTCACTTATTTCGTGTCATGCTGGTACGTGTTTCGGCACTGCAAAAGACGCTTCCACCTGCCCGGGATTTATCATCGAAATGCTGCATTACTAATAGGACAATGTGTTGCAACAGTCGCATTTGACTAAAACCTCAAACCATGATTCCACGGGGTTCAGGTGATATGCTTGATTTGCGTAAGGGTGGTTTTCCCAATAGCGAGGAATCAACACAATGAACAATAATACTGCGGCCTGTGTGCAGCACATTCAGTTGTAGAATATCATAAACGAGAGATTCAGTTGAGTCTCGTGAAAACCAAATTGATTTGCAAATGAGTATATTTCTCGAAAACAGTCCAATTCGGGTTCAAGTAGATCATAAGGTTGACAGAAACTCGGGGACTGTGCCTACCTGATGAGTCCCAAGAAGGGCGAAACCGGTCGTGGACTGTCGAAGAGTTTTCGGCAACCTTGTGAGTAGTTTCCTTTATGAAAAACAATGCTGTGGTAAATTTCGCTCCTCAGCTCACGACTGTCAGTGTAGTCTGCCGTCTATGGCAATACTGGACAGCCTAACAAGTGGTTGGTAGACGCCTGCTTCCTAGTTGCCGTTGGCTAACATGAGAGGGTTCGGGGAGGAGCTTTCAAAGTATCCAGGTGCATCTGCGTACAAAATATTTACGCTACCCTGCTACTCGTGTAACGTATACCTCCTGCCAGACGGTTGAAAATTATAAGAATCTGATTGGCACACGTCCCTGGTTCATTGTTCTTGTATTGTCGTTATGTATCAACTTGCTCACGATAAACTGAGCTGACAGCACTGCAGATCTAATTCGCGCTTTTATTCTTCCTCAGGTGCACATCCTGGATCCCACCATGCGACGGACTCGGATGACGGAATATTCAGCGCATCAGCCCCCCATGAGGTATTCGAAGATGGTAAGCTACATTTACTGAAATCATGGTTATTTCCTGTAGGCTTCTTCGTTTTTGCAGTTAAATTCTATTAAGTCAGGTGGATGGTGATAAGTCTCATGATCACCACGCTTATGGTACAGTCTCGTGTTCTTCAAATAGGCTTCTCGGTTCACCAATGAAATTCACGTGTCATTTGTTTATGTGAAAATGAATGACTGAAATATGTGGCAAACACTTGTCGTTTAGAGCGTTGGTCCTAACCCTTGGTTGGTGTCAAATCAGCAGGTCTCAACATTCGTCCCAGTCTCAGTTTTGGTGCTTCCATGCGAACGCATTCGTCATCTCTGGTGGGACCTTCCAGAAGGGACCGATTTTGGCAGTTCCGCCAAATGGTTTCTCTTGACCGGAATAGCTTTGCTTTCCATAGTGTGTTTACTCAGGCTTAGAAAGACAGATATATAAACCATATATATANATATATATATATAATCCATTTCCATATATCTTAGCGAGTGTTGGTTTCCTTATTTTTTGCTGAACGACGATGATAGGGTTCTTTTGGGGATTTCAACTATAAATGTTGAACAATCTCGAAGAGTATGGTTGTGTTAGCGCCGTATACTAACGCACTCCTCAGCCGAATCAAATCATCGGTCGGTATTTAACCTAAAGGTCACACCACTTTGGACGATGTGAATGGCAATATGACGGGTTGTACGACCCACGTAAGAAGCGCCACAGACGTACCTGAAGGAGTAAACAACCATGAATATGAACAATACAGACTTTCGGGTGACTACTTTGCAGGGATAGTATAGTCTTCTTATTTGTACCTCAGTCGCAGTCTCACCCTTGAATAGCAGGTCGGGAAGCATACTTTTCTACAGTCGTCGTTGGATGTGAACAACCTTCGGTTTCGTTTCCACATTTCATGTAGGTTCTCCGATTCGCTCCGCTGTGGCACCCATTCCCGTTGCTCCTATCTACGTCCGACATCCTCATGCCGTGTTCCAGTCGGCCAACTTGTGCTCACCCGGTGGTCAAACGGCTGCCGGTGGGGGTCCGGCAATCGACTCCTCGCCGTTAGCTGCAGCTGAGTTTCTGACCGGACGTGATCAGATAGTTACAGCCGGTTGGGATCGTCTGGGTCGCATCTATGATTTAGCAACTGGTCAGGAAGTCAGCTCTCTTACTGGACATGATCACCAACTGACAGATGTGCGTTGCGCTCTCGGGGGTGCGCCATTAGTTGTGACCTCTTCCAAAGATTGCACTTTCCGATTATGGGATTTCCGTCAGCCTGGAATGCGAGTGCATGTCCAACAGGCACACACACTGTAAGTTAATTTTCCTCTCGAGGTTAGTATGCCTCAGCGTTTGGGTTGTTTTGCTTCCACCAGCGTGATGCTTTTGTGCCTAGCAGACTGGGTTCCTCTGATGACGTTTATCATTACAATTCTGTTGCCTTACACGCCTTTGTCTTAGCGCCAAATCACTGTTGTTCAGTAGGCGACAGCTGGTCCTGTATTTCTTGGATATGTAACCTGTCCGCATGGCGGACGTTTTTTGGTCACATCTTTACCGTTTGGTGGTTATGGTTCAAGTCTACTGTCTCTACATCCGATGAACGTTTATGTATGGTGCCTCTTCCTCAGTTTGCTACTCAGACGATGGACCTTACTGGATGGAGCTGAAGTCACGCACTTAAACTGACGTTCGCTACATCGTCGACGTCAACTGCATCAGATATCCAGTGGACTCTTGTTTTTTTTCAACGGGGCATTTTGTTGACTGGCCTTGTCCGTTTCTGGTGAATAATTGTTTTTCGGTAACCGCTTGTTCTAAGTCGGCTGGGCACCGGGATCAGAAACTCTCTTTAGACTTTATATCTTGTGTCTACACGCCCAAACTGCTGAGTTCATAGTCCACCTTGTCCTGTTCTTTTATGTTCCTACTAGGTTAAGTTAATGATGTTTGTTCTATCATACAGGGCCGACTTTTTAGATATTATTTTTCGAGCATCCTCCTTTTGTGCAGCACGCTTTCGACCACACAGTTTTTGCCTGGCGGAGCGAACGAGCGTCTAATCAGTGCAGGGGGAGACCGACTGTGTCGCATATGGGATCTACGTCAAAGTCGAGGCCCTCTAGTGACCATCCGAACAGATTCTGGTATCAACCGCCTTGCCATTTCTGGTAATGCCCTGAATGCGAGTATTATTTCCGGGGATTCTGGATCGGAGGCGTCCTCGGCTACTGTAACTTCAGTTCCAACTGCAGTTCCTACTCCAAACGAGCCAACAGCTTCCATGCCTTGTACGTTTACGGGAACAACACTTGCCACTGCTGCGAACAATCAGTCATCTGCTTTGTTCCCTGCGGTGACTCATGGATCTGGATCGGCACCGCCACCAGCAAACTGCTCCATCTGGGCAACAGGGTACCGGCGTATCCTCGCCCTTCCTTTGGACAACCGAATGATCAAGTTTTTCGACTTGAACGGCAATCGTATTGGCCGGTTGACCCGATCCTCTCGGGTAAGCATGTTTCCTTAGTTTCTTAGTCCTTTTCTGTGTGTGTNTATTGCAATATGACTGTTCACTATTCATATATATATATATATATATATATATATATATGTATCATTGTTATGACTTACTATGGTTACAACAGTATCCATATCTTATATCACTATTCACTCGCCCCTTGTTTTCAGGGTCACACCCGAATGGTAACGAGCGTCGCATGGGCCGACGAAGGATTCTGCAATTTCTTTTCTACTGGCTTCGATTCTCGGCTTCTCTCTTGGCAAATTCATTTTAACAGTTCGTAGATGCATCTGTGGAAATCGCACGTGCGTTCGGAAGTTTAGCTCAGCATTTTCCTCCACCACAGAAGCGTATATATTTCGTCCCCGAAAAAGAAACTCTCCTTATGCTTTACCGTCCAGACTAGATTCACAACACTAACTTCGTTATTTGATGAATCGAAAACAAGCGAACGCTATTTGTTCATCCAGTTTATTTAAAGTGCTGTGAGAAAGAACTAACTTCATCTGTACTTCTCCGTTGTGTCTCTGATGTGCTCGTTTGTCGTTGAGCACACTGACAAAGTATTTATGGAAACAATGGAATCCTTTCGAGCATTTAGTGCGAATTTTCTGCTTGACTTCATTTGTTTGTTTTGCGTATCTAGCCGCCTCAACTCTCTTTGGGGCGCATGACTGTCTCAAAAGAAACTGTCTGCGGTTTCGTCTTTTGTGTCTCTACGACGTCACTTGGTATGTCAGGTCCGTGATTCATGTGCTTGCCTTCTCAGTATGAGCGCAAAAACTGATCACTATGTGCGTGAACGGTTTTGTCAACAAATGTTTCACTGGATCTTGCGTTATATCGTGAGTGGTCGTCTGTTGGTTACGACGGAACTGAGCCTTCCAGACAGAAGACAGAGAACCCGGGACATAGCTGTATTGTCCGAACAAACATACAGAACTTCTGTGTAAATATGTAGGATGGTCAAGTGGGCAATTATGGTCGTTCGCTTGTTCGTTCTGTCCAGCTACTCACGACGTTCCTGCCATGAACGACTTCACACCCACTCTGATGGTCGCATGCTGCTAAGTCGTGTTTGGTAAGCTCCGTCAACGCCCATGCTATCCAGCTCGTGTGGTACCGATGCTGACTTTGGGGACGCGCAGTTCTGGGCGCTTCCTGACATCTTGCGATGCATTGCTAAGTCAAGGTCAGGTCAACGTGCAATGCTATTGGTGGCCTGCAAGGTATTTAACAACAGACTGGTCAAATGTTCAATCTTCATCGCCTAGTAGAATGCTGGTCTAAATTGCTCGCCTCTGGAGCGCACGCAGGTCGCCTCTAGGCTGTGGCCTCATTTTCAACGCGCTACTTATTCCCTATAAGTAGTTCAATCTGTTCTGCAGCCATGGTCGCATCGGCAGATGCCGAACACAGGACACTCGAGTAAATATGAGATAGGGGGTTTTTCCCGTAGAATGGCTTCCGCTAAATGACTAGAAAAATGTAGTTTTCATTCTATCGATACGTTGTCTTCCTGCGGGTGCTAACGCGAAACTAAATGGCCACGGGTTATTACTGACAGTTGCCTAATTTAGAGGATTTGACCAACTGGACCAAATATTTTAAATAGATAGCGAAAAGTGTGTGTTGTTTGTTTGTGTTTCCCTCTCCCCCGAAGAAGAGCGTACCACTACCTAATTGGCCGTCTGTGGAACGATGCCGATGAAGCCTAAAGGTCATTTTCTTTTCAATGTGACCTCATGCCCGGAATGCATGGAAAGTGTACATCGTACTGGCATCGTACCGCCAAACTTCATATAAAGTGACATTCATTCTTTTAATTTGACACCGAAGTCGAACATCACAGTTTAGGTACTCTACCCTCTATTTATCTATCTTAGTGCCTTATTCAGATCACATTTTGAGGTCTATTTAACCAGGGGCGTGTAGCCAATCATACTGCAGCATTTCGACTACTTATCGAGTTCAACATAACCAATCCAAAGTGGTCAAATTGCGTAACCTCACGACTCCTAAGGTTATCCTTATTCGTCTTGTTGTCTCCAAATCATGTGCCTCGAAAATGTTTGTCAACCTTCTACCGAACAGGCCTAGTTTTGTCCGCATCCAATGCAATGCTCGGGCATAATTTGGTTATTTGGCTGTTGTACAACCTTTGACCTAGCACATGTCATATTTTCCGTGTTTGGTCTGTGACACCGGCTTATTCGTATGTTTGAACTTACGTGTGAAATATTTGCAGCCGAAAACAGTATATCCCCGACTTAGAGTATGTACCGATTTGGTTCCGTGTAGTTCCACATCCTTGTGAGCAAATCGTTCCGTCGTTCTCCAGAAGTCCGCTTAAGCAGGTGGTATTGACAAGGCACTCGATTCATATAGGTGATGTAACGTCACCCTAAAGAATGCTTCATACGATGTGGAATCTAGTAGTGTGACCAATCAAGAAAAGGGTCCGTTTGATCTTTCTAAGTCAGAATATAGCCATACGGCGCTGATTCCACGAGACTGCGAGGCGTAATAAACCTGAGCCTGTGGTCCTATTGGTTGCAAACATTCCTAAATCCACATTGAATATTATGTATGTCGCTGGAAGATTTGGGTTTCCCCCAACTTTTCCAGGAGCTACTAAGTTACAACAGTTCTCTGGTTTGGCTGAGTGCAACTCACTTGGACTTCCCGATTCATTTTTATGCAAAACTCACAGATAGCACCGTCTGTTTCGCCGTTGAAGCATTCTTCTCTTCCGAGTCTGGTATCGAGAAACTTTCACTGTTGAACTGAGTTCCCGTTTGTTCTTAAGCGACAGAAAGTAGGACAGTATGTTAGACGGGATTAGTGCAGACCACTGTCTTATAGATCACATTGTCTACTAAAAGATCACAGCACATCATCTGTGAATGGTTCCAGATGCTCATTGTCTGAAACTCACTTCCGCCAGCTGATGTTACCTTTTGCCGAAAAGTGCAGCACATGTCAATCAAACTTCATTTGAATTCTGTACTATGTATCACTCACGGAATTGCGTGCATCCTTTGTCGGATTCTCAATCGAACTGTATTATTGAGCATGAATTTCAGTTCTGGGCTACCGTTAGCAAAAAATAACCTTACTATACGTGGTTTTTATCAGCCAGATATCCTCCTGTGCAACTTTTCCACAACAGCTATCCTTGGTAAGAAAGGTGAATGACACTCAGCCTTCGTCATGCGTTCAGCGACCTTATGTGTCTACGACCTCATCACCTTACAGCCTCATGGCCTGGCAAAATACCTAGAGCCGCTCTTTACTAAAAGCTTAGCTTGAACTACTCTTGCGCCTTTGCACTTCCAGTAGACGAGCATTTTGACTTCTCATAGCAGTTGCCTGTCTTTTTTACTTGGAGGAGAAAGGGGTTCAGACCTAAACATTACTATCTGGAAAAGCCTTTATCAACTCTATGGGAGATTGACCTCATCCTGTAAGAGAGATCATTAAGGCTGCAGAAGTTGGGGGAAAATGTTTTATAAGGCTAAATAAGCATCGACGAGATGATGCGCAAAACTCTGCATAGTAGTCGTGCTTTGGGTTTATTTGTTTCTTCGGCTGACTTTCTCAGTATCTATATAATATCTACATCAACAATCAAAGTGCGTGTCCTGACCAACTTTGTTGTTTTGACATTCGTATATCCCACTAAACCCGGTCCCACATTCATTTCAGAGACCTTGCCAGGCTGACGGTCGCATGCCCGTTTCTGTTCTGCTCAAGCATAGTTGTCATCCTAACAGACAAACTCGCGCACGCATACATGCGAACACACGCGCACTTCACCGTAATCCCAGCTCTGTAAAAAATAGCTTCGTTTGAAGCGAACCTGATAAGTGCGTGTGGCTTCTCATACCAAGTGTTTCTTTGCAGCGTTTTCTTTCCCTCTGCAAGTAGTTTTCCAGGATTGTAGGCAAAACTGGTGGCTGTCAAACTACTTCAGTGTACTCGGATGCGAAAAGACAAGTCATTTTCACTGGTAACACGATTACAGGACATAAACTACTAGAAAATACAGTACACGTGAATAAACTCTCAATGATGTAGATATTCTATCCTATCATGATAGGCTAAGGGTCATTAGATTCGTTATAGAATACTCCACACGTGCCAATATACGGAATCGTGCATACGCACGGATAGCCAAGGTGAAGTAATGTAAGTCAGTAAGTGAATACTCCATAAAGTGGAGCGAATAATCATTGTCCGGAATCTGTTTCAGAAGAGAGAAATCTTTTCACCACTATGAGAAAAGGCATACATGGGGCGTTTTCCTTCACAACAAACACTAGTACACCATATTGCTTGGGATACACTCCACAGACTTTTATAAAAATCGCTACTTTTGCACGATAGCTGTTTACCATCACTGGTATTCGCGTCAACAGTTGAGGTATTAGCCTAACGATGCATACTACTGAAAGGGACTCGCGAGTACTATCTATCCGGAACAACTCAAATCACCGGTGCTACAGTTGAGTTAGAAAGATCTGAAATGCAAGTTCAACTTAGTTAACCAGACTTCGTGCAATTCAAAATCGATCGGTCTGTTTGCACGTGCACTCAAACTTCTGTTGTTCAGACTCACTCAAATCTCTAGGATTTTTCGAATTCTTAATGAATTTCCAGATTTTAGGACGTTCCGTCTTGGCGAATTGATTCAGCCAACAATATTATGGACTGCTCGAGAGAAATCTAGTAGAAATAAGGATTGCTTCTTGCGAACCAGCCTGTGAATGACATAGATGCGGACTCTGGTATCCTGAATGTTTCCTATGTCTCCACTGAGTCCTATCAAATTCGGTCTACTTAAACAGATTATTAACTAAATTCGAGTTTCGCACTGTTCTGAGAACTCCGTCATGCAAAAGAACGAGTGCCTTACAAGGTATACCAGAGTGCCAATTTTTGAAGAAGCACAAATGGCCTTTCAGTGTTTATTCCCAACCGTATGATTTGTGCACGCACGATGTCTCTGTGATTAGGATGTTGGAATAACGAACGTATCCTCTCCTTAGAATAAACTCTGACAAACATGTGACTGCACAAGAGAAACGAGATGTTTTATTTGGGGATACATCTTTCTTTGATTCATTTCAACTGACTATTAAGAATACAAATATCGGTTTAGACTTTTCTACCTTATATAATTTAAGCTAACTAAATTCGTGTCCGTTTTTCATACTGTCTGAGATACACTGTTTTTCCGTGTGAATTCAACTTGACAGCTATTTGCAACAAGTTTATCAACGATTCTTATGTATGCTTTTTTACCATTCCTTCAGTTGATAAGGATTCCACCGGAAGAATGTAAAGATGCATAATATTACAAATGGAAACGATACTAATATGATTTTCTTCGTGCTCAGCAATATCGCTAATCGAGGTAATTCGTTTAATTGGTGAGTACCGGACCAGGTGGAATCTTGTCCTTGGGTTTTCTACTGTTCTCTTGTCCCATTTCAATCCGAAACACTAGATGATACGTTGGCACATGCGCGTTCTCATCACTCAAGAAGTTCCAATTTTTACTTGAACTCCGCTTCACGGACTGCTTTACGCGGAAAACATACCACATGAGTGTTTTGACGCACCCTATAATTTGGCGTTTTCTTATTTCGTTTGTCGTTGTGACCATACTTTTCATCTTCTTGGGTCCAACTGGGTTGACACGATATCAGCCAACAATCGATCTCACCAATCGTCTGATATTTGACTTTGTTTTCGAGATAAATATTGACCAAAGATTGTCCCACAATCCCCTGTCCCTTAGTTGATATGTTCACTTAGCCGAAGAGTTTGGTTGCAAGCGTTTAATCAATAGTTGGGGGTGAAATTATCAGCGCCCACTAACTGACTACGCCGCCTGGACTGACGACGAAAGGTTTGTAACGAGCTTAGTGAACAGATCATACGTGTATTCTAAAATTACGTTTTATACACTATCTGCACTGAGTTCAATCACGTGTATGTACAGCGCTAGGCACATTTTTCCAATGTACGGGACTCCTGTTAGTCGGGCAAATCTGTGCTGTAAAGGCGAGAATCACCCTACAGCTGGTTTATCCTTACTTGGGCTCATCAGCAGTACTCTCCTCACGAAACTCCAAGTTTCCAAACAGTGATCTTCCGGCCAGTGGTTGAACATGAGTGTCAAGGCTGATCAATTTCAATACGGGTAAAACAGTTGTACAGTGCTTCTCAGCGGGAGGAAATCTCAGTTGAAAAGTTTATCTGTACAGTGCTTCTCAGCTTCTAAGCACAAATCAGCCCCACTGGCGGGAGGAAATCTCAGTTGAAAAGTTTATCTTGGCTGTCTTCTCCCTTCGCTTGTTCGTATATTTACAATGAGGAAATCTTCGAAATTTAACCACACTTGATGTTGAATCCACCTCATTGCGACATGTCTGTGTCTGCCAATCGGAGAAGAGTATTCTTGCTAGTTTTACTTTCAGTCGCTTTCTTTGGGTATTGTTCAAAGAAGTGAGTGTATATTTTTCAATACCATCTTAGTTTTCATTCAGAAACGAGTTGTTGAAGATACTTTTTGTCCACTGAGCTTTGATTATAGCAATGAAACAAAAATTCGGCCGATTCGGCGCTAGAATTTCGCTTTAAGGTATTCTTGAACGGTTACGTTAGTCATCCATGCAGAACTGGTGGTAAGTACGTCTGAGAGTTCAATGAGTTCGAGGTTCACGGACTTCATGGAACATGAGGCGAGGGGAAATACCTAGATTAACAAGGAAGGAGGGGAAGTGGAAGATACCATTCAACGTGGCTGGATCGTGCTCTCTCATGCGTTTCGTTCACAAGCTAAGTGTTCAGGAAATTGTTGTTCCACTGAGATGACAAATGGCACCTAGATGCACCGGTACTTGCAGAACAAACCTACATTTCGTAAGAAGTTTTGTTCAAAGCAACACTTGCCCGGACGCTATGTATTTGCAGAACGCTGATCTCAAGGTGTGAGACGTCGGATTTGCATGGATGAATGCCACCAATGTACTTGTTGGTGCAAATAAACCAGTTTGATAGTGCGAAACTCTGTCGTTTCACATTTCCATGTAAGTGGTTGCTGCGATTTCTGTATTGGCTTGTTTGTAGCCATTGATTTACTTCGAAAAAAAATTTCAACGCTGTGTAACTACTGAGCTCCTTCTATGGGAAATGGTGGGAGGAATTGAGAACACTGCTGGTGTTGGTAATATTGAACAAATGCCAAAAGTCAATTGCGGATTGCCAGCTCTGATACCAGTTTGATCATCGCGTGGTGTCTTTTGGATAAATTCACTTTTGAACAGTTGCATCAAATTATATTCCTGAAGATTACGGTGGTATTGGTGAAAGCCAACGTCTACGGATTAGGAAGTGTTTGTGAAACAGTTTGTCGATTTATTTTTAAGCAGATTCCAACCTGACGAAACACCTTCGTCAGGCCAAATCGGCAGAGTAAAAGGTTGGTGAGTTTTAGCGGAAACTGAGAAGCATTTTGCAGGATCTTACTGACAGCAATCTAAATCAATGCCGGGTCTTAGCCTGGGATTTAAGTTACTGTGGGCGTGCAAGTAGTACAGTGATATCTCAGGGATATTTCATATGAATTTGGGCTATTTTCAGAATCCATCTCCTCTGATTAATAGAATTGGACATTTCATCTGCAAATTTTCATGGCCAGTTTAGGTGGGTATCTTCTATGAAACTGAGTTAGCTGAAGGGGTTATGGGAGATTCTTTTTGCTTTGGGCCTTCTATTTCAGAACTAAACAACTTTTACGAATCACTCCTGTTGACTGGTAGTTACACATTGCTACATGTCAACCCGGTTGGTCTTATACCTTCAACACTCCCGCCGGTTCCACGCCACCGTTTAAATTAACATTGGGCCGTTTTGCGATCTCAGCTGCCTCACTCATTAGTCATGGTAACGGTATTAGTGACCGCGCTCCGAAACGTCCACACTTGCTAAACGCATTCTGTGCCCTGCGTAAGATGCGCTACTTGCGATTGCCCAGCCTTTGATCGCTGCCTGATATTCACCTGTATTTCTTGGTGATTCGTTCATTTTTGGTTGTGGTCATCACTTCTGGTGTTTGCTTCTCTGGCTTTTTGCCGCATGTAAACCTCAGCGCGCTTGCAGCATTCAGTGTCTTGTGAACAGTCTCCAATCACTCAGGCAAGAGGACATCCTCCAATTGAACCGGTGCCCCTAGAAAGTGCCTTCCAAGTTTCTAGCGTTCATAACCATAAGAATAAGCACTAATATTCCTGTTTCTTTCGGACTAACTGTGGCGTCTATCCAATCCTCGCTATGCCTGGGTACTTGGTTCAGCCACGTGACCTAACTAACGCTTGATCATGCTATCCGGAAACCCATCTCCTTTAATTCCTTTTGACCTCAATTTATGCTTCTTAAATTCGGCTGAACACAGTGATGTGCATCATTTGGGGCTAGGTTGTCGGGTAGTTTAAGACGGTACCTTGGTCTGTTGCTTTCTGGTAAGTGGTAGTTTCTAATTTTCCACCAATGTTTGTCATACGGTCCGACGTCGACTCTATTCCCATGTCAAATCTGAGGGGTCGACTTACTGAGGTACTTGTAGAAATACTTAATCTAGTTTGACCACCACAGAATCATCACTCATGTAACGTCCACACAGAGTCATCCTTCCTAAAATGTTCTGTTCGGTATTTTCCCCTGACGATGTTAGCCGAAACCGGGGATTTTGAAGGTCCCATTGCTAGACTTTGTTATTGGGGTTGTGTATCATAGCCAAAAACATAATGAACAAGATCGTGCAGTCTTCTATCTACCGGTAACAAACGCTTCGTCCTCCTTGAGGACACTTGTCTACATCGAGCAGGTAATATGACAATTTCGTCTGTCTCCAGCGGAAACTTCTCCTATTTGTTCGCAGCTGAATTCCTAGTACAGAGTTACTTCCAAAACACTTGAATGAATCTCATCCAAATATCTCACCTCTGCGCTGGAGATAATCGAGTGGTTGAGGCGCTAACTTACTGATGAGATGGTCTGTGGTTCGTACCCTACTCTGGCATCTCGACTACTCCTATCTTGGCCCGGGCAACCTACCCGGGCATCTCAGCCCTCGAGCTTCCCCTATGTAGCTTGGCAGTTGGGCACGCAATGGTATTACAGCTGGATGAACATTTGTGATATTCAGGCACTGTTGAGCTTAAAAAGAAGTGGGGTATCAAAAAATATCCTTCAGCTTTATTAAGCGAATTATACAACATATTGGATTTCGTTTCAACTGCAACGTGTAGCAGTCAATATGTATTGCACTTTGTTTAATTATAGCACAGATAAAGGTATATTGGAGTCCTGCTGTCAATTTTCAGATAAGCTTTGAGTTCTACTTGGTTACAGATGTTGATTCACCTCGGAGATCGTGGACAGATGTAACCCTGCGGGCATAAAATACATGACAGTTCGAGTCAGCATGCGATGTATCGCCTGCTAGAACATGGAAAATATGTTTGCCGGTACACTCCCACTTTGATCGTAGATAGCAGCACAAAGATGAAAATGCCGAAAGAACGTCTCTCGGAATGAACGATGTATTTCACAACCGGCAGGGCAGTTTGTAAGTTACCGTACTAAACATTTGCTGCTCTCCCATTAGCGGCAACTGCCTGATTCTCATAGGGCAAAATAGTTTGTTTTTGTGCCGAGGTATTTCAATCAGGTATTAGCTGTCTAGTAATCTTACTTATACCAGGCGTTCTTCAGTGAATCCCATAGGAACTGTTGGAAAAGCTGACTTAATTTTTAATCTGGATAGAGGGTTTTGATAATAGTTTTTCTCAACACAACTCCACATTTTTCCAAAGAAGTATATCTTACTTGAGAGCTCCAATGCTATCTGAAATATGGCCATTCACGACTAAATTAAGCGTCAACTAACTATCTCATTTTGCATTGAAAAGGCTCATCTTGTTGTGTTCTCATCCGACTAGCCACTTTAGTTTTTCAAGATCATGAAACAAGAATAAATTACAGGAAAGAAACAATTTCAATGAAAACCGAAAACGAAACGAAAAACAGACGTGTAATTAGGGAAGCCCATAAAATTTGGACAGTCAGCCGAATGCACTAAAACATCTAGTCGTCAGTTTCAAATTAGATATTATGATTGTCTGGTTTAGCGGCATAAAATCGGATAAGCGTACAAAATACATTTCAGGAATTTGGATAACAAATAGGTGTCAACACCTGAAACTTGAGCTGAGCCTGTCAAGTACAGAACTGGAAAACATCTACGTTACATGAAACTATGGTGACTTTGGATTTGGAACTCGAAGTCAAATGTGCTTATTCACAGACGGACGAACTAATGGGTCTGCCGTCCAAACGGATAACGGTGCGATGAAGTCAACCTGTTGACTCTGTTGAAGGACTACAAGCTACCAGAAGAAGGAGAATTTGCACGGTCATGCTTCGAAGTTCTCTTTCTAATATGCTATGGCTCCCGTCCTAAACAGCGTGAGCTTCCCCTAACATTTTTATCCTTATTTACTGCGGTGCTCATTAACAACTTTATACAGTCCGGCTCAGACGGACAATGTTACATTCGGAAGAATAATACAAGAAGTTTCCAAAACCAGGTTAATTCGTAGAAGGATGAACGAAGCTCAGCCAGTCGTAGACAAGAAGTCTATATTCCAAGATAGTTTAGCTTATAAATCTGGCATCAGTAACAGAACAGTAGTTTATCGGAATTTCCATCGCGCGGTGGTGGGGGCAGAGAGTAAACTAGTGGCTGAAAAATTATCCTGCGTTAAGTGTTAGCTCTTCGACGACGATGTGTTATCCACCTTAATTTTGAAAAGTAAGTTCTTCATGTCCATTATTCATCTGTGGTCTTTCGAAATCAGTGGAAATACTGGGATGCGGGATCATAGTAATTTCAGAGTTTGTTGCGAAGTTGACACTACAGAATGGATGATAGAGATAGAGGAAGTAGAATCCATGAAAACAATAAGCCCAGCAGAGGTTTTTCTGTGAGCATAGCTACCATCGGGGCAAAGCGCAGTACGGATTGACCAAGAATGCCGATCCGGAAGCAGACAACATGTTGGGAGCGCAGTGTGAAACTGATTCTGGACACTCATACGAAAAAGGTAGAAAAATTAATTCGAATAGCTATACAACGAAGGTAGACTGACAATTCATTTGTTGATGTCCCCAGTTCTGTGACGGATTTTGCTTTGCCCGTGTCCACATAAGACAGGAAATAAGCGACGAACTACCGTCATATGACTGAAGCTGAATGTCTTCAACTGTGGACTTTACATTTGCTTCAAACAAACCAGTGATGTTGAGGGGTGAAATCCTAACCAACAAGTCCATTAGTAGACAAATTCTGTACGCTTGTTTTGAAGAAATACTATGAACTATATATTTGGGGTCTCTGTGATATCTTTTGTGTTCAAAAAATTGATTTTCGATGAAGAACTTAGTGAGTAAACATTTAACGAAATTATAGTTTGTAAATTTCCAAGATAGTCGTGTATTTTACACCTCAGTGGACTAGCCTACAAAATCCCACGGAAACTCGCGGACTAAAGTTCACCTTCGGCTACAACTTCCGTCCGTATTCACCAGAACACTCCCAATCGAGGTTACGTCACGTACATTTGGAACATGGTTAATTAATGGCTTTCTGTTCGCAGTTCGATTCCAAACACACCTCACTGTATCTTTTAACTCGGCACTGACGAAAGTCCATTAACCTCACCGATTTACTGCGCATGGAATAATTAACCACCTTGGGATGCAGATATTCAAGATTTGTATTCCATCCACCAACAGTGGTTGTGTGCATTGCTCAGAATACCGGGAAAATTCAGTTTGTAGAAAAGAGAAGCTCCTCAAGATTTCCAGCCATAAAAGTCATCAATTCCCAAATGGTTCGAGAAAAAGGAACGAAAATCTGCATTTAACCTGTAGAATTTTGGACGAATATGATACTGTTGTTTTGTTTTCATTTGTCGATTGTATTGTAAAGTTTACTCCAGTGGATTTGAATCGCAACCAGTCGTCTGATCAGTAATTGTCTTTCATTTTTTTTTAATGCACAGAACGCAATATGCATTCGCGTTATTGAAGTTGAAAGGTGAAGGATTTAAAACTTTTATTCCTAATTTTATGCTGGGTAGATTCAAGTTTTATTCAGCGACCCGGTTTTGAATCAGCAACGTACCCTCCAAATAACTGGTAAACGTTCGATTGAAATGGAAACTCATTCTGAGTTTCCGGTTGAGCAAATGTGCTTAGACGACAATACGATTTTTGAAGGTTGTTCTTTCGGGTTGAAAAACGTTGTGGTTGACGGAGATAGGTTAAGACAAATGTCATGTCAACCTGGACGTTTGGGACCAAATTAACTATACCTGAAGGTTTTCCTTTAGGGCCACAACGTCTAAAAATAAAATATACTTTTTCAAGCACTTTTGTCCAGTTCAGTGTGACGTTGTAGGGCAGTCCCAGGAAATCGCCAACTCCTGCGTCTTTTATGGTGAACGAATCGAATGTTCACACCGATCCTTGTATTCTATCTCCTCATGTCCAACTCTCGTATCGGAACGATGATTAATTAAATGAGCCATGGTTGACGTTGTCCTATATTTCATAAAATGACATTGTAAGTGCAAGGGATAAGAACCTCTGATGTCTTTTTAGTGACATTTCGGTGAGAAAAACCGGTGGAATCAATACGCTGGGTAAACTAATTAGATACTTCAAGGAGTGATTCAAAGGCAACCTATGTCCAAATGATCGAATCGAAAATAGCAGTGAACTTCTGATTGTTTTGCAATCTTCGATAAAGTGTGAAATATGGTGCGCATTGTGAAAAGTTTAACGAGGTTGTAGTAAAATATCTTTTGTCGAATGAGACATAATGTGCACTCGACTCAACTGCGACGGATACAGTTGGTTGCACACAGACTTTGCCCACAGACCAGTCTGCAACTTTCTCACAGTGACAAATTTCCTGAGTGGCACCCAAATGGCTTGCTTTCTCCTTGCGAAAAAAAATATTCTGCTCATAGCACTATGAAGCAGTTGGGGATAATACGAAGAACTAGGTGACAAAACTTGAATGACGAATGTGAGTGGGGTTCATGGTAAGTGTTTCTATGGAACTGATAGACTAGGGACAATATCATGCCCTCGTAATCGTGCTGATGAATTTGAGCACAAATGAGAATATTATACTCGGAGGAGTGATGGAGATTTAATCTATGACAAAAAGTCAGCTTCGTAGGCCTCAAAGTGAGTCGACACTTCATCGGCTAAGCTAACAGCATTCCTTTTAGTAGGCGTGGATAGTTCCAAATAACCAGACCCTATAGACATTTTGTTTTCAAGCGGGATTAGTTACAAATTTTCAAGTGACCCCGTGGGTACATCTAGTGGGAACTGGTTAGACTGATGAGCGGACGAGCTATTCTACTATATAAACGACGCTGGCCATCAAAGATTCATCCACCAGTTGCCATCTGTCTTCACCGGATGGGTCCAACTGGGTGTAACAGACTTCATGTTGGGCGCTCTTCCGAGATCAATCACAACCTTGCTCGNTTTTGGGCCCTCTTCCGAGATCAATCACAACCTTGCTCGAATTCCAGGCTTATGATTAAATTATCGATAGGTCCTTCGTGGGGATCGGGTATTTATTTGGATAAAAAAATCTGATCGTTCACAATCAATACAAACGATCGGCTAAATCAAAAGGAGTTAAGACTATGACATCCTCGAGATGGTGAGAAAACCTGTTTCATTTTGCCGTACGAAGTCACTAATTACAGGGAATAGCAAGACACGGTCTTGACAAAAAAGTTGTTTACACACGCAGCTGCTTTAAACAAGCTTTTCCTCTTAGCTGTCGACCATGCCCCAAAAATTATATGTTTGGATAGTCACACAATATAAAAAATTGAGCCAGTGCATTTAATGTTATTATGTCAGTAGTATGTCCATCTCGCAGAATCCACCTCGTTTCCCCAGAATTGGTTTACATTCAAACGTCTTATTACAATCGATTCCCTCACCATTTTCTTTGCACAGAGCGGTATATGGGTACGTAAGACTTCTAATGTGATTTCAGAGATAGAACTGTGCGCAGGATGACCAGCCTCTCTGGCGATGCGGGAGAAAAAGTGCTAGATTCCGACGGTAAATTTGACATGCAAAAACTTGACTTTCAGGGAGGTCTATGCTTCACTCAGAATGATCTAATCTTGTCATCCATCGACAGAACACAATAACCGGAAAGTAAGAACACGCGAATTTCACGTCCTTCCCCTCTAGCCACTTGAACACCGAAGCAATATATACCTGCAACACGGAAACACCATATGACAGAACTTGACGTGGAATTGTGCGGATAACTGAGGCCCAGATATTACGATTTTTTATAGGCTTATTCTTTTACACCAAAAATCCACTAAAATATACCGTTAAAGAAGCCCAAGTTAGTTAGCTGGTTTCGTTACTTTCGTCCAATGTGATGAGAAATTGTTGGGGCGATCTTATGAAATTTATAATGGTGATGCTGTGTATTGAATGAGAATAAAGACAACAATCGCATTGGCTGGACAGAAGAAGGGTTGATTGAACTATTGGGAACTGATGCATTCGAAGGTTGAGTAAGCGGGAGCAAAGCAGAAAGATTTCAGGAAAGAGCAATAATAAGCTAATCTTTAGTTTGTATGCATCTCCTTCATTGCAGTAATAATGTACGCAGACTGTGATAAACGTCGAATCAGAGACTGCTGTTGCAAGAAGATTGACTTTCAAACTCAATCCAGCATGCACGCAAAAAGGGAGTTGAAAAGTTCGTATTGATAAGACCGGATTAACAATCGGAGCCTGAAGATCTTAGCTGGCGCTTTTCACTTGTCATTCCAAACATCACATTTAGTAACCATTCTGAATTGTTGGACAAAACCTTTGATGAACTCTGTCCAAACGGTATCTTCAGAGCTCAACAGCACACGGTAACTTACTTTCTGCACGGAATCCAACCATAAACAAACCCATCTGCATTGGTTTAACAAGGACAATAACATTTACTAAGCCGAGTATCTTCTTACCCATCCAAATTTATGTCATGAAAGCAGGAGATGTCTCCTGTAAAAATCAAATTGGTATGCGCGTGAGTGTGTATCAGTCGAATCTCATGCAGTTTGTTTTCAAGTACACGTAAGTTTGACGGAAACTCGGGGACTTGGTAAGCCTCAAGAGGGGTGGAACCAGTCGCTGACTGTGGAACAGAGCTCGGCAAACTTGTTAGTAGTTACTCTCGTGAAAATATACCGCGGTATTTCGAACATCGTACTGAACTGAAAGCGAGAAAGAGTTTGTGCGGTAAGTTTGTTTGAACGATATCATAAAGGATGCATTCGGCTGGGTTTCATGCGATTCTCCGGTGAAAGTCTAATGGGTATGCAAATAGGTGTAGACCTTATTTGTAACACACCGGCTGCGTGTCCGAATACACCCTAAAAATTAAAAGCACACGATGTGGAGGAAAACCGTATTCATCAAGAATACAGTACCCATCAATTCTATGAAAGGCAAGTTGACCAAACGGATGTGTTCATTTCGGTCTATCAAATTAAAAGTGCCAGATGTATACAAATGAAGACAGAATCTTAAGGGGCAAAAATGAACACCACAAGTGTAGGAAAAATGTTGAGGAAATTCTTACACTCTAACCTTGATAGTTCCTTAATTTAAAAGTGACAGAATGGTGGAATTTTTGAATTTCAAGAAAGTGAGATACGTAGTAGCACCCTTGATTAGCACTTCTCGAATATAGTCAGTCCAGCAGCAACTAAGCTCAACGTAGTGAACTAGTGGTAAAAATTGCTGCCGCGCTCCAGAACTAATTTAATTTGAGTAAGAAATGCATTTTCAAGTAAGCTTGTTAATCAAGACTATACAAGTATCGGAAATCTACAGCACATCTTGAGACAGTCTAACAAGGGACTGGCTTGAGTTTTGGGCTACTACACCCAACGGAAATGAATTGTGCAATCAGTGGTGGTTGTCCTTCTGATGTATTGGTGCTCAAATTTTTTTGGATATAACTACAGAAGACCCTTACCAAAATCACGTTGCATGCAGTCGTAAAAGGCTTTGTTCAGCCCCATACCCAATATAACCGCTGTGAATGAGTCATTAGTGCTTTTGTAAACTATCATCATTGCCTCCTTGCCTTCAAATTATTTACTGAGAAAAACGGTTGCAGGATAATGATGCGATCTTCGTGACTACAGTCGTCATCAGCTTTCAAGACGTAGTTTGGCTGATGACTAATCCTCCAAGTATCCTTACTATATTTGAAAACAACATCAAGAAACAAGAATCAGTCCTTGTACGTTTTGGATGCAAATATTCTATCGGAGCAGATGTAATTTATTCAGTTCTCGGAAACGCTTCTCCGGCTACTTTAGACCAGTCATACTTGGCGGGTCGTATTCCCCACTGAAAACCAATAACTGTGGTCGAAATTCGCTCCGGTATAACACATGCACATTTGCCGTCTACCAGGAGAGGCGTAAGGCATTTTATTATGTCTCGATTGAGGAGTGACTTAAATGTATCAAACGCGGTGTGCACCATCTTCAATTCACCGCGAATTCTCAACTCGTCGATTGATGATCTACTTTCAAAATGGCACTCCAGGTGACAACACAGAATCACTTGATTCCGAATGGGAGTGATCCAAACTCTATCTTGCTTCCACCACGTTTGTCATACCAAATCAGTGAGCGCACTTCATCACTGGTCTTTCCAGACACCATATGAAAGTGTGACCCGAGAAGTGAGATA
>NW_008752164.1:92611-94845 GCF_000715545.1 Opisthorchis viverrini | reverse complement strand
AAGCGAATCAAAACTCACTGATTGTAGGATGCAATTGTTGAAAAAGTGGTTCTCTAGCCACTGAACTATTAAAAAAACGAAATTTGAATATTCCATGCTGAAATTCTTCGGAATCTACAGCCTTGTTCTATAAGCTCCCGGAAGAGAAATAGCCTAGCTCCTCTGACTTCCCTTTAAATCTCCGGTAGTAACAGCTTATCACAAGTTACGAATACGGAGTCTTCTGACACCGCGAAGAGCCAATCATGAAGAGCAGATTTGAAACCATTGGAAGACCATATGTCTGTCAGTCACATTGAAAATCTGTTTCTGATTACCGGTCAACAGGACATGTAGCGGAAACAAGTAACTGAAGTGATGATTGAATTGAAACGATGTTAATTGGGAAGCAGTGGTGTCCGAAAATTTCGCGCAGAGCAAATGAATTCGCAGGTTTTCAGGTGACAAATGGTCAAAACACAATCGATAGTAATCGTTGGTGAAAGTATCTCTACCAGTAACCTTGAAATAACCATTCCGTTAAACATAATAAAAATTTAATTTAATTTCGCCAAACTGGAGGGCCTTCATATAAGATTTCCTCAGAAAAACTTGTAGAGCAGCGTTAAAAACAGGATGTCGCAACTATTTGTCGAGTCATTTCCTTCTATCTGGCTCAGGATACGACATACCCAACTTTCTAACCAGAACACGGCATACGGCATAATATTTTGAATAGAACAGAATCCTTTTCCAGTTCTTTTGAAAGTCATATATGTGGAGGATAGAACCTCGGGTGGAGGTCGTCTTCAAGTGCATTCACAACAAAATCAACACCACAGTTAATTTTGCCTTCTGCCATACCAGTGCGTTTCTAGTAAATGTTGCACAAGGCGGCTTACGGTTTTTGCAAGAAGCCATTGGATGATATGTAACAAATCCCAATAGAATTCATTCCATCGTGAAAGGAAAAAAAATGAAAACTTTGACTCCACAAAAAAATCAAGAGCTTTATACCGTAAACAGAGTTGCTCCCTGCTTGGACGATGCCAGCAACCACCGGTGTGCTTGGGTTCACAACAATATGGGACAAGATGCAAGGTAAGATACTGTTTGTTTGACATATTTGGGGACTTGTCAATCATAACATATGGCCTATCCTGGTATTTTCCCCTGAATATTAAAATACGCAGCCGCAAGTTGTCCGTCCATTTGTTTCACGTGTTGCATTTATTGAGGACGGAGAGCTGGCTTGCCAAACTTCAACTTCAGTAAGGAGTGGTTGCGACAGGTGGATGGTTGTATAAAAAAAATTAGGACTGNCTGAATGAACCACATCAGCTATTTTTGAATCGAATATCGTGGGAATCCCGTCCAGATATGGAACATGGTTATCATTCGAGCACAATGAACAGTGAACAATTGAGCCAAACATTTACTATCCTGACAGTGGTGAGGAGTAAGGTGACAGGAGGAAATATCAAGCATCATTTAGGTAACCGACAGGCTAAGACAGCGCAACAACATGATTCCATATAAATTCGTTCGCAAAACTGGACCTCCTCATTGCCAGTCAAAGCGGATGGAGACTGGGCGGGGGCTGGGCTGATAGGATTTTACGTGTACATATAGTAGTCGCGCATGCTGCCTATGGACTCCGAGATCCAGTTTAGTTAATGGGTAGTGTACTTCATGTGTCTGTGAGTAAGTTCTTTCTACTCAAGATTTATAAACAAATTCCCGAAAGTCGCAAATCTAGTCCTCTCTACATTGCGGATGAACCAAATATATAGACGATGGTAACGTTTGGTGACGCAGCACAGGAGCCGCAAACGTCTCTGGAAGTTTGCACGTATCATCCACTCGATGGCGTCCGCCGACCAACCAGCGCAAATGCTATTCAGCACTCATTGGGAGACCCTCTATGTACCGTTTTTCCACAAGAACTCATTTGAGGACCTTAGTGTGGTTGATTTTCGACAGCCGGTGCTGCAGCGGATGCCAGAATTATTTGGGAGTTCACAGGATCATTTTGAGATTACTGTTCTTAGTTCGTATTGCTATCATTTTGGAAGAAAATTTGTGTATTTATTAACAACCCAAAGTAAAGGACAGTTCACCGGAGAGAGTTTAGAGGAGAGTTACGATGATTACTCGTGGATTGTGTCGACCGCTTTATGGCTGCTGACCACAACGGCTGAGTCTCCAACGAGAATGATCGGCAACGTCAAGAATACCACGCACAAAGGTCACGA
>NW_008752164.1:79955-90058 GCF_000715545.1 Opisthorchis viverrini | reverse complement strand
TAGGAGTAAGTTCCATTCAACCCTGATTGAGTCTACAGTTGTTGTGAACTTCTTGACGAAAAACATCTGTCACCACATGGAGTTAAGATATAGCTGGTTCAAAATAAATGTTTACACAGTTGTAACAACCGAAATAGTTGACAGGTGTTTTGCCCTCCGATGTAGCCCATCCACGATGTTAAGGATGATCATCTGGCCAAGAACCACAAAAAATTGCAAGCCAAAGTCAAGAGGGCGATCAAAATAGATTTGATAACAATGTACCAGACAAAGCTTACACTAAATAGTACGTTTCTGCACACCAGAATTCCGATTGCAAGAAATTCACCAGGACTCTAATTCTTCCAGGCTTCACTCCAAGTGCACATAGTGCTGATGTTTCCTAGTGGAAGCGAAACAGATATCAACCGATTAGATGATTGTCTGCGGAACGAATAATCAGGATAGATAGTAGAAAATTTAACCTTAGGTTCTGTTTCTAGTCCTCATCACTTTTTCGCGTCTGTTTGACTTATGATTTGTCGGTAAAATTAATGAACTCTGGCTGTGGTTGCCTGCCGTTGTTTCGATGGAGGAAAAATATCAATTGTCATTCCATTCAAACAAATTTTGGCAAAACCGAAGCACCAGTATATCCATTATTGAAATAAAAATGATGGTTGGCAGTTTCAAGCGAACAAACAAGAGAATTGTTTATAAACGCTCAGTGGAATATAGCTGTTTAACTTGAATTAGAAATACAAACTACAATTGCCATATTTATACGACACTAAACCCTCCGTTACATGCATTGTTTGCACGTTCGGACCATCAAAATGGAGCGATTCAAGTGAATTTGGGGAACTCATCAACTAAACAGCTGATAAACAAACACGACTTCGCAGCCTTCAAAAGTTTCAACCCGAAAAGTTAGCTACTATCGATCTTTTGGGTCGTCCTAAATGGATCTGGNAAAAAAATTAGGACTGTATATGCCTAAGCTGTTGTGGTGTCCGAATAAAGGTGAAATACTGCTACGATTGTCCATCTATCCAGTGGAAAAATTCAGGAAGGGAACTACTTTTTGTATCCGAATGAACTGCAACCATTTTTGGCGTAAATAAAAATCTGAAGATATAAGGAAAAATCTTTGTTTATGAATAACATGCTGCCAAGAATGGCGACCAGGTTATTGGAGGGTTGCCCCTCGAAATGGCACCGTTGTGAAAAATCGATCTCTCATACAACACCGATCTCACCGAATCAAAACATCTAGCGAAAAATGTGAGTGTATATCCGAGTCCAAAAAGGCAAGTCGTTGAAATCTAAACCATGAGTTACATATTAAATACACCCAAGAGATATAAGTGTACAGATTTTTGTGGGACTTGCGTTTTTGGGTTGATATGTGACTTTTAACTGATGTTACTTATCATGCTTTTTAGTCCTGATAAACCAGATTACGGATGTGTTTCTGGCTCACAAAGCTATCAAGTGACGCTGTCGGTCAGCCCTTCAGAATCCACTCATTTGAAGGTTGACTTGAACCTAGAGATATAAGCGGTTAAAGCTAGATGCAGACTGGGACTTGTATTTACTTCACGCGGCAAATTAAAAATCAAAAGTAGTCAGTGTTTTTAGCCCTATTGGTGGAAGTCTGGTTCAATGTGCTGCAAAGTATGCTACAAAGCATTGCTTATTCCTATTCCGTGCCACAAAATGGGTATCAGATCCAGTGACTGGCTTCAGCACCCAACCCGTAGTATTTGATGCTGTCGGCAATATATTCAAAACGGTAAGCCAAAATCTACTTGGGGTGCTTAGCTGAGAAGTAACTGTCCGAAGAATCACTGTCCAGTGACAGTTGCTCCATAGGCATGAATTTGAAGATTTGTCCTATCTCTTGAGGCAATGCTTTTCTTGCTCATTCTGAGTCACGTGTCCTGAACCACTTCATTAGAAGTAAGTTCNAGACACCATATGAAAGTGTGACCCGAGAAATGAGATATTACCGCGGAATAATTGAAGATGGCTACATCAGACATCTAATGTCGAATGCAGCAGTTAATGGATAGCCACTTTAGATGTGCAGTTTTCCAGATGGCCCACTTCTGCACAACAGCACTTTGTTGAAAGAATAAAATAAGTAGACAAAGAATTTTTCAGCAACGTCTTTTTCAGTAATACAATTACATAGAATGAGACAATATTCAATGGTGTACGTGAAACAAGAGGCCCAGTGAGAGACGACATTGGCTACCTGTTATGGAATAGTCCAAGCCAGCCATTGGATGACCTGAATTAGTTTGTTAAAAACAAAAAAGATCGATTTAGGAGTACCAGGAGCACATTAACCAAGTGAGAGTTACACACTTTACACTTTCTACGTCCTTAGTACTACTGGTTTTTTAGAGGTGGTGGAGAATGGATGGCACAGTGGTTAAAGCACGGATTTAATGACCAAAATGTCTATGGTTTAAACCCGACCCCTGCCTCTCGACTTCTTCTGTCTAGGCTTGGGAATCCTGTCAGCATCTGAGGCCTCGTGCTTCTTTCTAGTATGGCAGTTAGGCACCGAAAGAGTGCTACAGCTCAGTCAAAGTCCATGTGGCTCCGGTGACTCCACCACGGATCATCAATCTGTAAATAGGCCTTGACTCCTCAAATACGAAGGCACTCAAATTTACATTTGTGTCATTCCACGGAGTATATTTTACTTCTGACGTTTGCATCTCCCGGTTTACTATCACGGATACTGACAATTTTTCCAGTTAGTACTGAGGAGACAGACTACCTGAATGAACCACATCAGCTATTTTTGAATCGAATATCGTGGGACTCCCGTCCAGATATAGAACATGGTTATCATTCGAGCACAATGAACAGTGAACAATTGAGCCAAACATTTACTATCCTGACAGTGGTGAGGAGTAAGGTGACAGGAGGAAATATCAAGCATCATTTAGGTAACCGACAGGCTAAGACAGCGCAACAACATGATTCCATATAAATTCGTTCGCAAAACTGGACCTCCTCATTGGCAGTCAAAGCGGATGGAGACTGGGCGGGGGCTGGGCTGATAGGATTTTACGTGTACATATAGTAGTCGCGCATGCTGCCTATGGACTCCGAGATCCAGTTTAGTTAATCGGCAGTGTACTTCATGTGTCTGTGAGTAAGTTCTTTCTACTCAAGATTTATAAACAAATTCCCGAAGGCCGCAAATCTAGTCCTCTCTACATTGTGCGGATGAACCAAATATATAGACGGTGGCAACGTTTGGTGACGCAGCACAGGAGACGCAAACGTCTCTGAAAGTTTGCACGTATCATCCACTCGATGGCGTCCACCGACCAACCAGCGCAAATGCTATTCAGCACTCATTGGGAGACCCTCTATGTACCGTTTTTCCACAAGAACTCATTTGAGGACCTTAGTGTGGTTGATTTTCGACAGCTGGTGCTGCAGCGGATGCCAGAACTATTTGGGAGTTCACAGGATCATTTTGTGATTACTGTTCTTAGTTCGTATTGCTGTTATTTTGGAAGAAAATTTGTTTATTTATTCACAACTCAAAGTAAAGGACAGTTCACTGGAGAGAGTTTAGTGGAGAGTTACGATGACTACTCGTGGATTGTCTCGACCTCTTTATGGCTGCTGACCACAACGGCTGAGTCTCCAACGAGAATGATCGGCAACGTCAAGAATACCACGCACAAAGGTCACGAATCCTAAAAAAGGCTCAATCGAGGGATACAGTGAAATTGCATGAGAAGACATAACACAGTTATCGTAGGGCACAGGCGAAGGTTGTTTACGTCAAGGCTTAAGACGGCTGAGACCGATAATACTCTGCTGACTGAGGTATCCAATATGAGTAATTGGCATTCATGATCAGCGTTCATGGCTTTTCCAGAATAGGACATCAAACAGCCCGTAAACGACTTCCCATTGACTGGTGTCCACCAGACCGCCAGAATGGATTAGGGGCGGGTGTTATCTATCGCTCCAAGGCTTCCTTATAACAATGAGTAAATGTAAAACGTTGCACACAAGTTTTTAAGCTTTCGACTATCTGCAACTCGATGAAGCCAACGGGTGACTTAGATCATCCGCTTTATTCACACCCGTTATGTGCTCGAGTTTGCACTTCTAACTTTTCATCCTTACTCTCTAATGCTTGAGTCTGGCCTTTTTGAAATTATACAGATATATGTAAATGGCCAGTTAGTTTGGCAGCTAGAAAGCGAATCAAAACTCACTGATTGTAGGATGCAATTGTTGGAAAAGTGGTTCTCTAGCCACTGAACTATTAAAAAAAAGAGATTTGAATATTATGCTGAAATTCTTCGGAATCTACAGCTCCCGGAAGAGAAATAGCCTGGCTCGTCTGACTTCACTTTAAATCTCCGGTAGTAACGGCTTATCACAAGACAAGTTCCAAATACGGAGTCTCCTGACACCGCGAAGAGCCAATCATGAAGAGCAGATTTGAAACCATTGGAAGACCATATGTCTGTCAGTCACATTGCAAATCTGTTTCTGACTACCGGTCAACAGGACATGTAGCGGAAACAAGTAACTGAAGTGATGATTGAATTGAAACGATATAAATTGGGAAGCAATAGTGTCCGAAAATTTCGCGCAGAACAAATGAATTCGCAGGTTTTCAGGTGATGAATGGTCAAAACACAATCGATAGTAATCGTTGGTGAAAGTATCTCTACCAGTAACCTTGAAATAACCATTCCGTTAAACATAATAAAAATTTAATTTAATTTCGCCAAACTGGAGGGCCTTCATATAAGATTTCCTCAGAAAAACTTGTAGAGCAGCGTTAAAAACAGGATGTCGCAACTATTTGTCGAGTCATTTCCTTCTATCTGGCTCAGGATACGACATACCCAACTTTCTAACCAGAACACGGCATACGGCATAATATTTTGAATAGAACAGAATCCTTTTCCAGTTCTTTTGAAAGTCATATATGTGGAGGATAGAACCTCGGGTGGAGGTCGTCTTCAAGTGCATTCACAACAAAATCAACACCACAGTTAATTTTGCCTTCTGCCATACCAGTGCGTTTCTAGTAAATGTTGCACAAGGCGGCTTACGGTTTTTGCAAGAAGCCATTGGATGATATGTAACAAATCCCAATAGAATTCATTCCATCGTGAAAGGAAAAAAAATGAAAACTTTGACTCCACAAAAAAATCAAGAGCTTTATACCGTAAACAGAGTTGCTCCCTGCTTGGACGATGCCAGCAACCACCGGTGTGCTTGGGTTCACAACAATATGGGACAAGATGCAAGGTAAGATACTGTTTGTTTGACATATTTGGGGACTTGTCAATCATAACATATGGCCTATCCTGGTATTTTCCCCTGAATATTAAAATACGCAGCCGCAAGTTGTCCGTCCATTTGTTTCACGTGTTGCATTTATTGAGGACGGAGAGCTGGCTTGCCAAACTTCAACTTCAGTAAGGAGTGGTTGCGACAGGTGGATGGTTGTATAAAAAAAATTAGGACTGTATATGCCTAAGCTGTTGTGGTGTCCGAATAAAGGTGAAATACTGCTACGATTGTCCATCTATCCAGTGGAAAAATTCAGGAAGGGAACTACTTTTTGTATCCGAATGAACTGCAACCATTTTTGGCGTAAATAAAAATCTGAAGATATAAGGAAAAATCTTTGTTTATGAATAACATGCTGCCAAGAATGGCGACCAGGTTATTGGAGGGTTGCCCCTCGAAATGGCACCGTTGTGAAAAATCGATCTCTCATACAACACCGATCTCACCGAATCAAAACATCTAGCGAAAAATGTGAGTGTATATCCGAGTCCAAAAAGGCAAGTCGTTGAAATCTAAACCATGAGTTACATATTAAATACACCCAAGAGATATAAGTGTACAGATTTTTGTGGGACTTGCGTTTTTGGGTTGATATGTGACTTTTAACTGATGTTACTTATCATGCTTTTTAGTCCTGATAAACCAGATTACGGATGTGTTTCTGGCTCACAAAGCTATCAAGTGACGCTGTCGGTCAGCCCTTCAGAATCCACTCATTTGAAGGTTGACTTGAACCTAGAGATATAAGCGGTTAAAGCTAGATGCAGACTGGGACTTGTATTTACTTCACGCGGCAAATTAAAAATCAAAAGTAGTCAGTGTTTTTAGCCCTATTGGTGGAAGTCTGGTTCAATGTGCTGCAAAGTATGCTACAAAGCATTGCTTATTCCTATTCCGTGCCACAAAATGGGTATCAGATCCAGTGACTGGCTTCAGCACCCAACCCGTAGTATTTGATGCTGTCGGCAATATATTCAAAACGGTAAGCCAAAATCTACTTGGGGTGCTTAGCTGAGAAGTAACTGTCCGAAGAATCACTGTCCAGTGACAGTTGCTCTATAGGCATAAATTTGAAGATTTGTCCTATTTCTTGAGGCAATGCTTTTCTTGCTCATTCTGAGTCACGTGTCCTGAACCACTTCATTAGAAGTAAGTTCCATTCAACCCTGATTGAGTCTACAGTTGTTGTGAACTTCTTGACGAAAAACATCTGTCACCACATGGAGTTAAGATATAGCTGGTTTAAAATAAATGTTTACACAGTTGTAACAACCGAAATAGTTGACAGGTGTCTTGTCCTCCGATGTAGTCCATCCACGATGTTAAGGATGATCATCTGGCCAAGAACCACAAAAAATTGCAAGCCAAAGTCAAGAAGGCGATCAAAATAGATTTGATAACAGTGTACCAGGCAAAGCCTACACTAAATAGTACGTTTTTGCACACCAGAATTCCGTGCCAAGATAACCTAACGAGTAACGACTTCAGTTTGCAAGAAATTCACCAGGACTCTAATTCTTCCAGGCTTCACCCCATTGGCACATAGTGCTGATGTTTCCTAGTGGAAGCCAAACAGATATCAACCGATTAGATGATTGTCTGCAGAACGAATAATCAGATAGATAGTAGTTTGACATATATTTTGTCGGTAAAATTAATGAACTCTGGCTGTGGTTGCCTGTCGTTGTTTCGATGGAGGAAAAATATCAATTGTCATTACATCGAGAAAATTTCGATGGAGGAAAAATATCAATTGTCATTACAATCGAGCAAATTTTGGCAAAACTGAAGCACCAGCCTATCCATTATTGAAATAAAAATGACGGTTGGTAGTTTCAGGCGAACAAACAAGAGAATTGTTTATAAACGCTCAGTGAATATAGCTGTTTTAATTTGAATTAGAAATGCAAACTACAATTGCCATATTTATACAGTACTAAACCCTCCGTTACAGGCATTATATGCACGTTCGGACCACCAAAATGGAGCGATTCAAGTGAATTTTGGGAACTCATCAATTAAACAGCTGATGAACAAACAAGACTTCTCAGCCTTTAAAAGTTTCAACCCGAAAAGGTAGCTACTATCGATCTTTTGGGTCGTCCTAAGTGGATCTGGACTTTTCTAAACTCACTAAAGGGCAAAACGTAAAACACAGGTCTTGATCACCAACAATTTATCAAATTCAAGAGTATAAACACAGTTTATCATTTGATAACACGCAAACTGTGCGTTTCAAAGTCCTCCCGATGTCAAATAAATTAGTACGGGCAGCAGTTTTTCACTCAAGTAAAAACGCTGCAAATCGAGTAGTCAATAATCCATGGACACAAAATTTAAAGATCTAAATCCCTCACAAAATTAGCGACAGAAACCTTCAAGAAAGTCAAAATCAAACATTTTAATGTGCAGTGTATTTAGCGACGCACTATGGGCATGAACAGAATATCAAATACACACAGGGTCTCCTTTCGACACGGAATAGAACAGTTAAAAAACGCTTATATCCCCAAAAATGATCAGCAGCCTGCAGGCAATTCAACGGGCCCAGAAAAGCGGCATTTCAAAGACAGGTTAGGGAACCAACCGGATCCTAGAAGACACCATTAAGGCTGANATTTCCATTTGGGACAAAAAAACAGTCAAAATGTCAGATTCCATAAAAACAATCTTCACAGAGGACAGTGAGTTCTGAAAACGGTCCGTTTCTTACCTGATATGTTCCATGAGGCATAAAGTGGCCTTGAATCACAATAGGTATTGCAGGCAAAGTTTACTACCAAGAAAAAACTGTTTTTAAGCAGCTACTGTTAATGATCACATCAAGCAATAATTTATCATCGCCTTTGCAGTGTTGACATTAGCTGTACTGGCGAGTAAAATTTATGCACTATGGTTTTCTCGTAAAATTGGTTGGCAAATTTGAAGCCTTAGGAATTTGCCTATAATGCTACATTTACAATACACAACTTAATTTCTAAAGATTCTGTAGGAACGCAAAAGTCAGCTGAAACGCATGCGCTTTCGTAACACAGACTAAAATAGAACTTTGTGCCGACGCCTACACTAGAATTGAACTACCGGAAGAGAGCGAATTAAAATAAATTAAAATGAAATGTTTCATTCATAATATTCAACAGCTTTGAAGTCCGAACAACACGGCAAGCAGCCATTGTATTAGCTCTATTTTCTCGTACGTGTGACAATCACTCCAGTGTTCCTCACGAATTTTGGAGTGTCTGTTGTGTTAATTTTGGAGATGCACGTAGCTCTTTGCCAGTACTGTCGCTTCCGTTTCTTTCCGTTCAAAAGATTCTACGTTTGGTGTCTGGGAAGCGCTTGGATTCCAGTTGCAGGTATTTTCATCATACTTCCGTTTGTTCCAGCCACGTAAAAGTTCATGTGAAATGGTCTGTTGCCGGTGAACTTTCATAGGAAAAAATAAAATGGTGGACTTTTCGGATATTTTATTACCCTAGCTGATATAACGGAACATATGACAAGTTGAAGCGACAATGTGATTTGACATTTATGAACAATGGTTCAACAGCATTGGAAATTCATACCAGTTTGTGCACATTCAATGATGCAGAATACAGTGATTTCTGCTAGCTTTTTGAAACTGGAAAACCAACTATTCTGCTAGCTTTTTGAAAACTGGAAAACCAACTAATGAAAAAAAACTGTCTGCTCAGTTATCCAAGTAGCACTACTGTTTCTGATAAAAATTATAATCGCATTAGGTGACAATGGCTCAAGACTCTAGGCGATCACGTACTCATCGCTGGAAACAGGATTGGTTTTGAAATACGCGCTAAATTTGCTACTGATAACTGTTTGTCGTGAGCATATACAGGTGGCGTTTATTCTCCAACAAGAGGTAATAAACCCTGGGGGGGCTAGACAACATTTGTTTGCCGATGGTTTAGGCAATAGGTTACTTGGAAATAAATTCCTGAAATCTGCGAACAAAGCAATGACCACAACTGCCACCGGGATACATACCTTAGTTCTCCTCAGTTGCAGGTGATATAATTTAGGAGATTTGCCAAATAAATTAAAGATTCGAAGTACAGGTGATATGAACGCGTCTGTGTGGCATCTGTTTGAAATTCTGACTACGGAAAGAAATATAAGAACTTCATTCTCGATAACCTGTTATTTTCTTCGGTTAATGAAACCTGACTGACTAATATATGATGCAGTTTAAAAATACACAACCCGTCCACTTTGAAGCATACGACACCAATCCGTTTTGAACACTTTGTTTTCTAACATCCATTTTCTGTGTAAGTTGCATGTTACTTGAGTGTGAGTATTTCCTTTGGGCTTATCACACCTGCGTTATTTTAAGAAGTTTCCTTACTTCAGGTTAAGCAAACAGGTACCCAACTGAGCGATTCGATATATAATCTACATCCTTGTGCGTTGTAACCTAATCTACAAATAAAGGAACAAAACATCCAAAGGAAGTCTTGGGAAACGTGACAAGGATAGATGAAATTTAAGGACTGGTAAAAAAATGAGTGTTGTTGCTGTGCTAAAACTACGGATGGCAGAATTGTACCGTAGATAGTGTATTTTCGACAACATAGAGGATGGTGTTTCGGTGGAAAATGGTGAGTATGGAAACACCAGCAACGCGATGTGAAGCGGATGAAGAATGAGGGGCACGCGCTGAGGGCTGTATGAAGCAAGCAGTATTTATCGGTAGTATAAACCAATTTTTTGTTGATTACCGTTCCGTATCATTGTATTGCATTCAC
>NW_008752164.1:74101-79940 GCF_000715545.1 Opisthorchis viverrini | reverse complement strand
CCCCACAATCTTTCATGCTCTGGTTAGTTGGAACCCAGCACCAGTGTTTTCTACTGCTTAGATGCTATTTACCATTTTCTATCTATAAGCGCTAATGGAAGGGTGGAGGCATTTTAACCCAGCGTCCCCGATTTTTAATATTCGAATCCCGAAATAACCCCGAAATACTCTGGACGAAACTCTGGTTAGAAAACTTTTATGGAATAATATAACAACAGTCGTATAAAAAAGACTAAACAACAGGTTTTTCTCAGCCTGATATGTAATATCCTACTGAAAAGGACTGTTTAAATGAGTAATTTGGAAATATCTAGTGTAGAGTACTCGCGTAATTCTTAGTGAGCAATCGGGAGAAGCTTGCTCAAAATAGGTTCGGACCGTCCATGCATCAACGAAAATAAGGCTTGATTTACACACACATCTGCTGGTTTTCACGGGTGACTCACCAGAAACAAAACTAAATATGTGGATCATAATGTCCTTAAGCAACTGATTGTCAGTTGTGGAACAGTTTCAAGCAGCTTTAAGAGTAGTGCACTACGTTTAAAACTAAAGCTAATTGGCGTTTATTTTCCTTCTAAAGAACACTCATGTGTCCAAACTGACTAACATTTTTTTGCTAATTATCAGAAACGTAGGGGGACTGTATCTCGGTTGTACTAAAACTACAACTGTAAAATAAGTAATAAAAAGCGTTCTCTTACTTGAGAACGCGTGGAACTGTTTTGAATGTGTTGAGACTCGCAATTGTGCACTAATTTAGCTGGCACAGTTTTTCATTTTTGTTTCTTTTTGTGTGGCCGTCTTGCTAGTAGCTCCGTCTGCTGAGAATCGATAGTTTCCAGAAAGGCACACAACAAGGCATTTTCACCTACTTTCAAAAAGTCAAAAACGATAGACCTAGTGAACTTAACCTTCTATGCAAGTGAATATTTCGGCTAGTTATGTGTCGTTTAGGTGAGGTGTCACGGATCTGAATCCCGGGACACTGCAGACAGCGCATCAGTGATTTTTCAGTATGCCGGCATCACTTTGATGCCACACACTGAATCACCGTTGTCCAGATCTTCTAGTTTTAAAAGCATTCCAGGGGGATTTCATAACGTCAGTGATAAATGGCAATAATTCTATCCTGTGGCCATCACAAACTAGCGAACGACAAAATCGATCACGTCTAGGGGTGATTGAGGCAGGTGAATAGATAATTCAGCCCACATCGTGTATACATATGCTGACCTAGTTAATCTATATACTCAAACCCTACCAGCATTTTTGTATTCTTTAGATAGTGGGAACAAATTTACCACAATTGCCAGCAAATTGTTTCATTCAGACAGATAGTGAAAGAATTGCAACTTAAGAGCACTAATAAATCATAGGAAATTTGAGGAATTGTTCTACATCAGACGGATTTAAGCATTAAACTTCATCATTTCACGAAAAGTGATTTTTATCTGGTTCTCTATTTTTCGTTTTCAACGTGTACGAATGCAGTCACAACTGTCAAGGACATTTCTCAAGGGTTTGCATTTTATTTTTCAGTTTCACAGAGCATCTCGAAGGTGGAATTCACATCCAGTGATGATGAATGACTTGACACTATCACATTCAAATTGCAAATAGTGTCCAACTTTAGCGCCACAGATTTGTTCGTCCCCCTATTACCTTGAACCGGACGCAGCAGTAGGCGGATAATAAAAACTGGAATAGTATTAAGCGGTTATTATTTGCTACGACAAGTAAATGATAAATGATCATTTGAAGCCATCCACGTCTCGAGTCTGAAATGGAGGAAGGAACGGAAGTAATTATTGGGGATTTATGCGTAGCTTTTCTGGATAGTGTGCCTGGTTTTGGTGGGCAAATATTTTGAGAGCATTGCAGCATTCATATACGGAGAAGCAGAGTCAATGTAGGCACGTATTGTCTACTTGGTCGACGTGCTTAGGTAGCTTAGCAAAAACGGCTGAGCGATGGAGGGAGAGGATGGTTACAGTAGTCCTTTTGGGAGCGTTATGCAGGCATAAATGATCACTGATGCTGTACGCGGAGCGTTCCGCTGTAACCACGCGATTCTGTTAACTTCCAAATCTCTAAAAAATATTCACTGCGCAAGTGATCGTTTCGGAGGAAGCAATCCATCGGACCGACGTATGAACTAGGATTCACAAATATGCTCTGCCATCCAAAAATATCAGTTTCGATTTGAAAACTTCATGCTTTTAGCCAAATTTTGTAGGAGAACTTCATTTTAACTAGGTCTGAAACATCAGGCTAAAAGAGGAGCCAGAAGGTGTGGTATCCCGCTTCGGCAGTCAGCGAGCACCCCACAATCGCAACGCAGGTACTCGACGGCCACCGTGTATAACTCATCCGAAAATATCAAAACACTTGGAGCGCTCACATGCCTTGAGTTAGTTTCGAAAACTTCAAGATTGTTTACAGTTATTCTGTCTGTATAAGACTCCATTTAGTATCTCAAACATAGATGTATCAGCCAGGTAGAACAAAAGGAAACACACCAGCTGAAGTGATTTGATCATGCTGCAATATGAGTCTTTTTTGGAGCAAAATGTGCTTAGAAACGTAAAGAAACTTTCGTGACTGAAGAACCAAGGGAAAGCATTTTCTTTCAGCACCATGAATTTGAACTGAATGTACATACTTGTACAAAATACGCAAGTCGGAAATGACGCGGGATTACTTGAGATGTCTTAAAACACTGCATATCAATGGAAGCTTTGCGACTTCTCGTCTATAAGACCAGTTATGATAAGTCATGTCGCTCAAGAATGAAGGTGTTCACTAGGTGAGAAATGGTATCACGCAGGTTCTGTTTGTCAGCAGCCTAAAAGGAGTTTCTAGCATGAGGGTGGCTCTTTCAAGGACTGAACTGTAACTGATGCCGTGAAATGTTTTTTTAAATATTTTTCGACTGTCCTGCTCAGCTACCAGTGCCAGTATTATTCCATAATCGCCACGTTTGCTGATGATATTCTAAAAGCGTACGGGTCAAGGGAAATCACAAGGAACACAAAAACTTCACGTAGAAGTAAGCCCTGCATTGACACTTTTAGTATTCAATGGTGTAAAAATGTGCAATAGGTTATGAATAGGATGGAAACATAGCCACATTTTTTCTGAGTAGAAGCCCGGGTAGCGACATCCAAAAAGCTAGAAAGCGGGACAAGATTCAGATTATAAAATGCACCAGTCACGTGACCAGCATACGCGAGCATTCGTGATACCAGTGAATGGAAGAAGGCTTTCGCTGTGGAGTCATTTATTATAAAAGACCAACTGACCGGTTACAGACCATTGAACAGGGAAGCAAAACTCTCAGTCGCATCTTATTTACATCATCCATGTTCTCCTGAACGCGTCTTCCTGAACTTTCCTGTGTATTCATTGACTCCAATCATTCCTTACTCAAATCCAAGCAAATGTTACAGAACGACTCCACAAAGTCCGCAGCAGATCTCCCCTTTTAGAAAGACGCAACGCGAATTTCCACGAAAAACACATACTACTAGCGGGCTTTCCTATCAGTAGTAACACCGTTACTCACCTTCATCCCTTAAAGGTTGTTCGCATGCCAGCGGTTTTCATTTGCCTCCATCAGGTCGGCTTCGGCAGCGGGTCTACTCAGCCACGCGTTGTGTGTATCATGCCACTTGCGAAGCTGCGTCCCGTTCGCTCTTTTCGATCCCCGACCATCTTGAGTCGTATAGACGTTCCTCCGACGGTAGGTAATGACAAACGACCCTTGCCATCGACTGTCTAGCTTCCGCGACCCCAGTGCACTCTTTCCAGGATTCTGGTGGTTCTCCCACTTGACCATCGTGCCTATGGGGAATGTTCGTGCCTTTCTACTTACCGTTTTCCACCTAGTCCTTTCCCGATCGGCGGTCGAGTTTTCTCGAGCTCCCCTTCTTTCTTCCTCTGGCTCCTCCGGAGACAAAGGTGTTGCCGGCCGCAACCCAATTTCCTGATCAACCGGAAGGCGCGGATGTTGACCGCACATCAAAATGAACGGTAGCTTGCCTGTGGTTGACTGTATGGAAGAGCGATGAGCAAGCAATACCGTTATCAATTTAATTTACCAGTCGCCTCCTTTTGTCACCAGTCGCTCCTTGATCCTCCGGTTATTACTTCGGTTAGGCCATTTGTTTGCGGGTGATATGGTGCCGTCCTTAGCCTTCTGATACCCAGCTTAAGCAAGCAGTTCCTAAGCTCTTCGCTCTCGAAGCAAAGCTTCTGATCGGTTAGGATCATTTTTGTCATCCCATGGTTGGCCACGATGTAACGCATTACCACTCCGCTGATGGTCGTCGCTCGCTTGTATCATTTCAATCACAAAAGTGACTCGCGGCTTGATGTCAGCATTCGTAGTCACTCTAATGGGCTTGAAAAATTACGCGCCACGATGTAACGCATTACCACTCCGCTGGTGGTCGTCGCCCGCTTGTATCATTTCAATCACAAAAGAGACTCGAGGCTTGATGTCAGCGTTCGTAGTCACTCTGATGGGCTTGAAAAATTACGTCTACCTCATTTAGGTCACTGAGCGGACTCAATATAGGACTCAAAGAACATCACAAAAATTCGTCCCATAAAAAATGTGTCAAAAATAAACCTTATTAAACCGCCGGTTGCCTTTGATGATCAAATGAGCTAACACCCATAAGTACTTTTAAGTCTCCGGTTCTTTCTCATTACAAAATCCAAGGGAACCAAAATGGCACGGTCTTCGGTCGGTCTCTTAGATGGGTGCTGGGGCGCTCGGACACTGTGCCACTTCTCATAGAAACTTTGCCCGCACATCAAAATGAACGGTAGCTTGCCTGTGGTTGACTGTATGGAAGAGCGATGAGCAAGCAATACCGTTATCAATTTAATTTACCAGTCGCCTCCTTTTGTCACCAGTCGCTCCTTGATCCTCCGGTTATTACTTCGGTTAGGCCATTTGTTTGCGGGTGATATGGTGCCGTCCTTAGCCTTCTGATACCCAGCTTAAGCAAGCAGTTCCTAAGCTCTTCGCTCTCGAAGCAAAGCTTCTGATCGGTTAGGATCATTTTTGTCATCCCATGGTTGGCCACGATGTAACGCATTACCACTCCGCTGGTGGTCGTCGCCCGCTTGTATCATTTCAATCACAAAAGAGACTCGAGGCTTGATGTCAGCGTTCGTAGTCACTCTGATGGGCTTGAAAAATTACGTCTACCTCATTTAGGTCACTGAGCGGACTCAATCTAGGACTCAAAGAACATCACAAAAATTCGTCCCATAAAAAATGTGTCAAAAATAAACCTTATTCAACCGCCGGTTGCCTTTGATGATCAAATGAGCTAACACCCATAAGTACTTTTAAGTCTCCGGTTCTTTCTCATTACAAAATCCAAGGGAACCAAAATGGAACGGTCTTCGGTCGGTCTCTTAGATGGGTGCTGGGGCGCTCGGACACTGTGCCACTTCTCATAGAAACTTTGCCTCCAATTGATACATCACTGAAGGATGAAGAACTGAAGACTGTTTGTTCCACTTGTATCTTTTCTTCTGATCTTAGTATAATGTTTCCAGTGAAATCTTTTGTCTTATCAGTTTGCAAGTAAACTCAAACTGGAGCACGCCAAATGTGAATAGATATACCCTCACTTTTCGCACTTTACATCTCATTCTTTAGAGTAGAAAGAGCTCTGCAACCAAAAAACTTCAAATATAATAAAATCATAAGAAGCCAAATAACGTTATTCTATAATCATCACAAAAATAATGCTTGTGAATGTACTGACTGCGTGGGAACAGACGAGTTAGATGAGGTTTTAACAGACTATTTTTG
>NW_008752164.1:53198-70390 GCF_000715545.1 Opisthorchis viverrini | reverse complement strand
GTCACCCCGGGCTTGCTTCGAATCACCACAGATTGCACAGACACCGATAATCTAGTGATTTCATACAATTACAGAATCAGTCTGCTGGGTTTATATTAAGTTTTCTCTTCCATAAGCTAATTCCAAGCCCTCCCTTCGAGGTTTGGTTTGACATTCACCTGTTGACGTTGCAGCGAATAAGCTTGGTTTCCAGCGTGGCAATAACACGAATCCCTGAGGAAGAACACAGTCATTCCTTATATTAAGTTTTCTCTTCCATAAGCTAATTCCAAGCCCTCCCTTCGCTGGGAGGTTTGACATTCACCTGTTGACGTTGCAGCGAATAAGCTTGGTTTCCAGCGTGGCAATAACACGAATCCCTGAGGAAGAACGCATTACAGTCATTCAAAGTTTTGACTTGCCCAGATGAATCTTTATGTTAGAAATCACGTGCGAATCGTCCTGAAGCGATAGCTAGTAAAACGTATAAATATCTAGTTACGTGCGAATTTTGATCTTTGCTTTGTTGCTCAGCTCTATAATAGGTGATAAGAAGTATGATCAATTGCACATCCAATGGTGATGGAACTACCGGCAAAAGTGTTGTGGGAAATTCTTATGTACCTTCTGTACGCCAACTTCGTTGTTCTGCTATCAACTAGAGAAAACATTTTAAAATAATAGGCACTGTTTTCACTAAATGTCATTTGTGGGCATAATTTCATGAGTAAAAGAGTTCAGGTAGCTTTGTGATTCATTTCCGTTTTTATAGTTCTCTTTGCTGTGCATAACTGGAGAGTTTATTCCCAAAAAACTTAGTTGTAGACGTTACATGCTACAGTGCAGGTTTTTTCGGCATTTCGGAAAATTTTTAACCGTTAGAATTTAGTCTTTTTCCGACAACGCTTATGCAACTGCGGGACTAAGTAAACAACCTCAAAATAAAAACAAATAGAGTACTATTATAGGAATGTTTACATCACATGTGTTGTTGCAGTCTTGATTGTCATGTGCCTTTGTTTTCCCAACAAAAATTCAAAGTCATAGTCACGAAAATAGCTTTGCAATTTCCGTTGAAAAACTGCGTCTATATATCATGTAATCTCTCTAACATTCTATTGTGAACATTGCAACGCAATACAATAATTCTGGTTGGGTTGTTTTTACGGGTTTTTTTACAGGTCTTCATCCCAAACATTTGCTAGTAATAATGGTGATTCCTTGCTTGCCGTTTGTAAACTCTTTACCTGTTTGGCTGATTCAGTTCAAAAGCACTGTACGATCCTATGCTAAAGCCGTGATCTCAAAGCAAGGAATGGGTTACTTAGCCTAAACGCACGATCTAGGTGTCCTATCTGACAGGTAACGTGTAGTCTAATTCACCAACGGACGGTCAGTAATAATTGCGGCGAAATCGAATTCTACGAACTTCACCTGCGTTTGTTCAGTAGTCGCAACTGGGCAGTGAACAATATATTGAATTGGACTTGGGCAGACAGTACAGATAGGTTGACCGTGGGTCTACAGAAGATTAAATAGAAAATTAATTATGACAGTACAGATAGGTTGACCGTGGGTCTATAGAAAATTAAGTAGAAAATTAAGTAACCGTGAGGAGAATTAAAGAAAGGCTTACGGCTAGATTGAACCTTGGGCAGTTAGCAGCACAGAATGGCACACGAAGGGCAATGTGCTACCGGACCAATTAAGCGGGAAAATTGTTGTTCAGTTCAAAGAGGGACAAAATTTCAACAACAAGTTCAAAAATAAATATAAACAAATCGCCTATAGAAATGGTTGAGGTAGAGTCGGCTTTGTATAAAATAGAACGGTTCAGTCTTGAAACCTGAGCAGTCACGGAAGGGTGATGAACTAGCCTGAGGAATAGGGAAACAAATAAGTAAGTCACGTAATTAGCAAGCACCAAGCACATTAGGCAGTAAACGATTCAATGATCTATGAGGATTTGAGAAGAAAACCAAAGCCTTATTTAGGATTCCGAGGTTGTCGCATTTCTTCAAACTTATTGCGACTTAACTAGGCTCCTTTGTGAGCCTTTCAAAGCAATTAACTAACAACTGCGTAGATGTGATTACAAGGTGCGCACGTATATCCCTAACAATAATGTTCACTATATGCCCTCATTTGTACTGCTTTATTCATTAGTGTGGTGTGCCAGCTCGGTGTGTGTGCAAAAACAAACGTTAGCTAAAATTTGGTGTTCATTTCTCACGAATGCGTTTCTTTGTGATGCTCAAAACTGACTATAAATTGTTTTGTTTACTTCACCTTAAGAGAAACAATACCAATAATTATACAAACATAACGTCTTCGAACAGCACGTTTAAAATGCTGAACTCCGAGTGACGGTATATCTCGATCCATTTGTCACCCAAAAATACCCAATAATTTTTTATTTGTTGGTAGGTTTTGCTGATCAGTAAATAAATACAACAGATGTTCATACAACTAAGACCTCATACAGTAGATTCAAATTAAGTTGTGAATAGACCCATCTACAGACACGGAAAACATCGTTCTGAATGTGAACCCGAAGAAAATAGTCACTCGAAATTTTATTTTTCACTAGTATCTGGCATAACTTATGAAGTGTCCTTGTGACAGACTCCAGTCATATTTTGTCGGTGCATTATGCTTGCCACTACACCTGTAAAGTCATTTGTTGCACGAGAAAGTCACTTTTACTAGAACCGACTTCAGACGTGAGTGGACTGTGGCCACGTTTGATTCCGGCGAGAGTTTGCGACATGTGGCCCGTTTCACCATTAGTCACACATTTAACACACTACCGAGTTGAAGCGTAAACAGTGTAAACAGACTTGGGATAAGGGAACAAAAGTCCAGAATTCCAATCCTGCCGGGTTAAACTCATCAACATATGTGAAGAAGTTAGAAGTGGAGGTCGTACGCATGACGACTGAAAGGACTAGACTGATTAGACATGAGAATAGAAATTAGATCTGCCTTTGTTTCTCCTTGCTGTAAGTGAAAAAGAATGCCTAGCCTACTGATCAAAGAAGGAGAAGAACAGTTGCCCGGTAGAGGTCTCCTAGCATGGCTTAGTGGTTTATTTAATATTGCACATTTCATATTTAGGGAAAGATGAATGCATGGCACAGTCTTCTGTTTAATCCCCACGAGACTTTCTATCTCAGTAACCACAGAATATGCAGGAGCTGTCTTCCAGTAAGACAATAAACAGCCTATGCACACTGATGAGTCCCAAACTCAAAAATTTGGGCTATACACCACTGAGGATTCCAGCAAAGACGGAACAACTATAACTCCTTAGTTGCTTTCGGACAGACTGTTAACATTCGCAGAACGAAATCCCGAACCCGGAATCTATGTAGTTGTTGAGTACATTGATGCGATTAAGCGACGTGCTGTATATGAAAAAATGACGGAGAAAATAATTCTTTTACAGAAATTTGTTTTCCACTTTCTGAATTGTCATTTAGGCACCATGACGCCTTGCAAAACAAATAGTCTGCAAGTAAAGTGGTCCTTTTTTGTATTATTCAGCTTTACGGAGAAAGATTCACAGTGCATGCCAGTGGAGAGTACCACGGAGCAGTTTTCTATTCAGGGACAAAGTAATGCCCTTCAAGTTTGCAACTGCTCCACACGGCACGCTTTATTGACATGCTAATAAAGTCAGGAGGCTGTTAAATAACATGTCTGCTGACACCTTGTTCCGGATGAGAGTTCTCACACACTGCTCTGTGGACATGATTGGCATATTTAGCAACCTAGACATAAAAGTTGAAGCTCGGGGTTGAAACATGTGCAGCTTTTAGTAAAGTTAAAAATAATGTAGGAGATAAAAATGTTTTATGGAATTTAAAAAATGCAAGCCATTTTAACTGACTATGTTTTGGGGATTTAGTCTAATTAATACCATAAATTAAATTGGGTGGAATGATTCGTCATCGTAAGCATTAAGAGTAAGCTTACCAGCCAACTTCTACAACCCGCTAATGATGAAACAAATGTTGCAAAAAACATGAATCGGATCTCGCGAATATACACTAATTTACAAACTAATTTGTTTTTTTCCAGAGACTCGCCTGGAACCCAGGTGAATCTCTCGTTTGTGATGTTCTCAGGCAACTGAATGTGTTGCACCAAGACGCCTCATGTTTCAGTCGCCACGATATTCGAGATGTCGCATTACATGTATATCTTTGTAATGTACTACGAGAGATTCAGCTGGGTTCTAGGTGAGTCTCTCGAAAAACCAAATTATTTTGGAAATGAGTGTATATACGCTAATTTCGTGCAATTTGGTTTCAAGTAGAACATAAGGTTGATGGAAACCCGGGGACTGCGCCTACCTGATGAGCCCCAAAAAGGGTGAAACCGGTCGTGGGCTGTCGACGGATTTTCAGCAACCTTATGAGTAGTACATTACAAAGATTTACATGAATCGGATCTCTTAATGGAAGTTGTGCAACCTAATTCAAAAGTAACCAATCACGAAATATTGTGTCTTGCTATGTCTTTGCATCTCAGTATTGGCAGAACTTATCATCCGAGTTTTAAAATGGGTTAGCGCATTTCTGAAATATGGCACCTGTTTTGTTTTAGATAAGGGGATTAAGAACAGTAAGAAGGAAGATAAAGGGACTGGTTTTCATTCCTCAGAAAATTTTGCAACGTTAATAAAACCAAAATAATCAAACTAATCTCAGTAATTAGCGGAAACAGCAGGTTGCATTACGCTTGTTTTTTTCTCTTAGATGCAAAATTTGGATTGTGAAGATTACTCACTTATATGCAATCTGAAACTTTCCCTTGGAGGAAAGAACGGCGTTGAATTTGCGAGTATCTTTTTGGCCGGGGTGCCATCTAGTGGTAGGATGACCAACAATAGCCCAAACGAATAGTTTCAGCTCAAGGTTCCTGAACTTCCATTTGTATCTCGGTGTTTTGAAGAGCTGGCGATGTGGGATGGGATTAGTTTATTTCTTCCGGAATAAAAGCTCCAAATGTTAGGTGCTCTGACAGGCTCGTGATTCGCATATGTTAGCCTAACCTGGAAAATTGATTTAAGATTCATCTACTGAGTAGTATGGGTCATTGGGGCTTTCTATTTTGCATCTGGCCTGAGCTAAATAACAGACGCCATTAACGATAAGTTTCACCAAAACCTAAATAAACGTAACGTCCAAGAAAAGTGCGATCATCTGGGACTGGAGTATTATTCAGTTTTTGTGGTCTGTTGTATCCTATCCTCCAGTCAGTACCTTCAAGGCGAATTATCCAATGAATGTTGTTTACGTGTCTACGGTGAAAGCTTTCACTAAATCGAATAAAGACGTGCAAGCTAGGGTGAAATTGGTAATCAACTAAAAATTCTGAGTGAGTGGCACGGCATTTTGACAATAGTCTGTCGTCCTAGGAACGAATTAGCCAATTGTAGAGCCGGAACGTCTCTCTTCTGGGATATTTTCTTCTTCAAAAAGAATCGCAAAAGGAAAAAAACGCATGCTTCTAAATTTGTCCTCTTGTTTTGGAGGTTTGTTCGTGCGAGTGACGTGTACTATTTTCTTATTTGTTTAGAAACCAAATGTCCAAGTAGGATGTGATTAGTTCTTATAAAGTTGCTTTAAATTCAGCATGACATAATAGGATTTGAGGTCACTGTTCCTTGTGGCAAACAATTTTCCTCGGTACTGATTGTGTTTACAACAAACGAATTATTAGTGCACACAAAATCAGGAGCCAAAATATTTCCAATCTCAAAGGGAGTGCGTATCGGCAGCCAAAAGCCTACAAACTTGATCAGCAAATGATCAGAGCTGATTACTAATTTTAAAGAACTTTGACGAAACACATCTTTCGCTTGAAATCTTTCAAAGGCCATGTACTTAGTGACTTGCTTTGTAGAGTCTAATCAACCTACCGGTTTCATCGGCCCCAGCAAATGACTGACATTATAAGATTTCGATTCTATTTAAAATTAAAATTTATCGTTGTCTAGTATATCATAAACGGTTTGTCTATCCTCCGCGTTTAGAATTTACTATTCTTTTATTCCTACAGTTTCCGTCAGGCTGTCTCTCATAAGTTGAGAAAAAAGACCTGTGCGCAATCTTCCCTCTTTATAAGTAACTCAAATGCCAGGCAAATGGGAAAGTTACTCGTAGTAAAAGGTTTACTGTTCCTGAATCTGTAGAAGCCATGAATACTCCCGATTCTCCATCAGCGCTACAGAAACTTAATATTCCTCGCCTGCAGAGACCTTGACTAAATTGCACACATGCAACCGCGATTTACTCCCTTAAATTTGTATTTTCGATTACCTATTGTTTCTCCCATACACAAGTAATTACATCCACGGTTTATCATTTCTAATTGTATTATCAGAAACATGTGACCGGACGTGACTGTGACTTGTCACTATTTGTAGTTAATAACGGAGTTATATGTCCGGACATCAATTCGGGAGCAACAGTTCAACTGATCTGTCACTGTTTTACTACTTTCCATGTTCTACTGAAAATAAATCAAAATGTTTTGAAAATTTTCCTATTCGAAACTAGGATTGCCGATTGGGTTTTCAAATTTGTACGTTTATTCTCTTGTTTTTTTTGGAGCACATAACTCACCAGATCAAATGAAAGATAGATGACCATAGTGTTTTGAGATAAAATTTGCCAAGATTGAAAACTTCCTTGTTGTGTAACGTTTGCCAGCATAAAAAGGCTAAGACAAGCAAAACGGCATAGACAACATGAATGTGGAAATATGTTTCTGATTTACGTTTCTTACAGTGGCTTTTTCCGTTCACCTTATCAGTCAACATGATTTTACTTTCTTATCGGAAGTCACATGATCAATATAGACAAAAATCTGGTATCCAACTAAGCCAGAATAGGGCAACAACGGAATGGTTCCCCAATGGTATCAGTCAGATCGGTGCTTTTAACTTGGCCCAGAGTACAGTCCGAGAAAGTCGCAGTGCAAAGATCATCAAAGAATTACATTCAAGAGACTTCCTTGAGCCGGAAAAAATCGTAGGATGTAAGAAGCTCTAGCTAAATATTCAGTGAGAGTGACCTCCGGAAAACGCAATACTGTCTGCATAACCCCAAGTGTCCTGTTGAGTCTTTCACTGTCTTGGTGTTTGTGAATATTTTTAGAAATAAAATATTGGATTTTTTTCGTCAAAACCTCTATGATGTTTATTCTCTGTCTTCACGGATTCATTCATGCCAACCAAACTGTTTGGCTTCCATGACATCTCAAGAGAACTTATCACCAATTCGTACAATAACTACTATCAAACAGAGTGTTTCTTTGAGTTTACACCTAGGATACAGTGTCCACAGTAACATAATCATAAACGACTAAGAATACGAAAAAAGCTGGGTTCTTGACACGTTGTCCTGAAAATTGATGTGGGATTTCATTTGGCCATTCGCCACAACATTATCAGAGACGTTCTAAATATGCGAAACCGCGTACTCTTAGGATAGTCCAGGGCAGTGGCATTTTTCGGTACCGTAGGATCAAATGTAGGATAGAATATTGCTCCATTGGAAAGTAATGCAAATTTGGCACGTAACTATTCTAAATGGATTTCTTGAGGGAAGTAAACTGTTGGTCTTGGAGACATCTGCTGCACCACATTATGAAAAGTAGAACACTTCTGTCTCTCGGATTCAAAACTAATATCAGTTAGCAAGATGAAATGAAAAGCCTTTACAATTTACTGCTTTGCAACGATCAAAACAGCGTCATTAAAAATGACGAATTGATTGGCATTTTTAGTGCGCCCCTGGCAAAACATTGATCTAGTCATTTGAAAAATGGGATGAATCTTTCGGAGTTTTGAGAAGCAGCGAGTCCTATTGTGTTCCAGTTACGGTAAGGGCCGCTTCCAACAGGTCAATAATAGTACGAAACTTCGAAAACCATTTAAACGCTGCTCTTTGTTGTACGATTTATCAAGTCCTGTCAGCGACAAAATCGCGTTCGCGGGCAGTATGGAGCAGCACAAAATGGCTAAGAATTTAGATCTTGCGTCTTGTGTTAGATGCATGTGTTCAGAGTTAATATAAAACGGTTACTTCCTCCGAAGCGAAGCGCATTTTTCAGGAGTTTCATATTTCTTTACGCGATATTCATAATGGTTTATAACGATCCTAGTGGGTCAGTGAAAAATAGGCTTGAGAGAGTTGAATTCGCTCATGAGATCAGTGCGTTGATGGTCTTCAACATAGACATTCCACAACTAACAGAAATGCAAAGTGCATGACGGAGAGGGGCACTGCGCACAGCACAGATGATGTCCTCATCGATTGCCAGACATTCGGCTGAGTCGGGCCATGAACTAAGCCAGAGCAACTCGTTTAACATCCTGCTACAAGGTAGAACTAGGTTTGATTAATGAGTACTGAAAGGCATTTTCTCAGACGCTAATAGAGGGTTATATGCATCCAAATCATCTCACATCCCAAGGTCACTATACGGTGGTCGAAACCAGGTGACCGTATATCTGGGTGGTTGAATTTAGCTTTCAGCCTATCCTTCAGGCGCACACATACCACACCTTCACGCCAGATGAGGTGTCTAGATATCGCAGTGGTTGATAAGATAGGAGTAAACTCTCGAGTCCTGAAACATATGCTTTCTAGGTATCTTACTTGAGTGAATGTAGAAAATCCGGTGGTTGATTGTCCAAGGAGCATCGATACCACCCAACGAAGACTCACAAATATCTCAATTGGTACCGACTCATCTTTGGATTCTTGTTAGCACTGAATTTCCTCTTGGGGCATTTCAGAAATTTTACTGTCATTCGAAAAACCCGGGAGTTCTTATACTAAAACTGACTGCCTGTGGATAAAGCAGACGACACTAGCTACCGAATGACAGTATATTTCCCGAAAAATCTCTTTAAGCCGTAGCAATTTTCGGCGTCCAACTGCCATGCCACCCTAAGGCTGCACGAGGCATGGGACACTTCCAAGTCGCCCAAGCCTAGACAGAGGAAGTCGAGAGGCAGTATTCGGGTTTCAACCACGGACCTTCTGGTCAATAAATTCGAGCTCCAACCACTTGAGCCATCTCGCTTCCGTATACTTCCCAACCGATCATCTGGTTATCTGTTGAGAATTTCAGCCAGAATTTTACACCACTGTCATGCTATACACAGTTACTAACTAATTTCTCAAGAATTTGACGTGACACACTGGCTTTCAGTGCTGAATGAGTATTTTATTCACTGCTGACTATAGACCATACGGTTTTGATCTTGCTGGATTGGCTTTTTGAATTGAGCATTACTTTCTTTACCTAGTTGAGAGCCGATTTTGTGGTACTCAGAAGCTAGGAGTCAGTGCAAGTAAATGTATCCAGATAGCCGGATCTTTTTCAAAAAATACGAATTGATTAAAGGTAGGTTCTGAGAGAGTGTATCCTGTAGACTGAAGACGGATTTCGTATCGTTATGTTGAACTGTGAACCAATAACATCGACCACTGGTTGCCCACAGTATTTGAAGGCTAGGTTGGCGGAATTCAAGAATTGCAAACGTATTCACTCGCAAAATGGCTTCAGCACGCTGCTACAATGAAACATTTTTATTAAGACGGGATTTTCTAATCTGTTTGCTCGACTTACATCACCTCATCTGCTTAAGGGATGCCCTCCAACAATAACCGTAATCCACAAGTTACGTGCTGTGACCTGGCCTCTCAATTAATCACCGAGAAAACGCAAACTCCGATTAGTGCCGGGCATTGTACAAAGTCCTTCTGCTTCACACGTGTACTATTCCACATACAGTTGAGATGAAGTGCACACTGGAAAATCAGACAGGAGCCAAAGCGAACGCGACTTAGAAACTTTGCCACGTCGTCCTAGTCAGGTGATTGACCGATCAATTGGTGGAGTGCTAGCTGAGACCCCGAAATCTGCCTTATCAGCTGTCAAACATTCTGTCCACTGGACGCCTAGCTGATCCCTGCAAGTCGTTCAGGATTTTACTCCGAAATATCAACTGGATTCCGTTAGCCTTCAGTGAGTCCATAACATTCTTCCCATCAAAAAAGACTTATCACAAGTTTTCATTCTACTTTCGAATTAAGATCTGGACCAGAATGACCTAACCCACTATGCATTTGGCTTCGTCCCATTGTTTTGTTTTGCTAGTTGATCTTCATTATGATGTAAAATTGATGGTTTCTATTATGACGGCTAACGATATAAGCAAAATGTCGAAGTCCCGCAGTCTGTCGTTCTTCTGTACCATTCAAGTGGATAAAATGTACGCGTTATCATATTGTATGGCTTTTATCCTGTTTGTTGCGCCTGACAATTTGGTTGCATATGTTTTGTCACTAATCGTGTAAATGGCGACCGTGCGTAGCTTGTATGTCAAAACGACGCAATGCTCACCACCAGACTGGTGGGCTCAGGGAACAGAACAAAAGCTACGTATACGCGAGTCACCAACATTTCACACCGTAACTAATGGCGTTGTGTATGAAAGTGACAAATCATATTGAAAAAAATCCAAAGATTTTGAAGAATATTACCTGAATTTGAAGATCTGAAACACCAAAAATGAGCACAACTAACTTGGGAGTGCATTCTCGCCCAGTGGGATTCTGATGAAGTTGTGCAGCATTTTTCCCTATGTGATGAGCAGTCTAACAGAAACAATCAGTTGTTGCCTGTTTTTCGCGGTCCGTTTAGTTTAAAACTTGGGTGTTATTTCACATGATGGACTTTAAAATTTTGCATGGTCTTGCCAAATGTCCGTTTTTATTCTCTTCCGTTTCGGCTGTATCGCTGGCTGGTGTGAGGGAGACTTGAACTGGACAGTCTAGATGTGACAGCATTTTGTTATCCATTCGACCACAAGCCAGAAAAACAAGTTCTTTTCACAGATGTACTGGTTTCCGTCGTGTTCCACTGTGGAATATTCTGCGCTCAACGCAATGCTACGGTACAAAACAGCGCGGTACCTTTGTTGGCAACTTCTTTGTTTCTCTTCCCTAAGTTGACTCGTATTACTAATTGATTGGAACGTTTTTCGTTACATTTTGACAGCCATTAAACATACAGACCTCGCCTCTCCAAATCCTTGAGGTTCTCCACAAATACAACTATATGTACTGGAGTGTTACGCCGTTTTCGATGACCTGAAGGCTACTGCGCCTAACCGGTGCTGTCTTCCCAAGCAAAACTACTCCGTGGTTAAAAAACATTCAGAAAACAGGCCATGAAATGGCATCGCAAAAAACAACAACTGTTGTGAAGTTGAACGTTGGAGTTTACGTTATTTCTATCCAAGCTGAAGTTAGGGAAGAACTTTGAATGCACTTTGCTGATAATCTCTCGCTCAGCATCATGCTCGGAAACTTTTCTCCCAATGGCTTTGGAATATGTAGACAACTTGCATTTGAAGGCTTTTGCTTTTGACAGAGTCCTTTAAACTAAATCATCACCCTTCCTCTCATTTTTCATTCATTACTAGGGTCTGCTTTTTCCATGGGGCGTCGAAGCTAAGCACCGGTGTGTCGCTATATTTGACGATGATTTTGATGAAGCACATGATATGCTGTCACAAAATGTGCATTTGTATTTGCCGTATACCAGGGCTTACATGTTTTACAAGCAGATTGTTGCTAGCTTTGGTCCTATCCGCTAGTTCTGCCAGCCCCTTAGAGAACGGTAGCCACGTTTCCACTATATGTCTGAGTAAATTCAAGCAACAGCAAAGGTGTGTTCTGCAAAATCTGTTAGAGACATATAGCAATTAGTAGGATAATAATAACAGTTCAACAATCCACTTCGATTTCTGTTCAGTCAGTTGTCTAATAAAATACGACAGCTGACGGCGAGGAAGCAAAGACTACCTGTCACTGGTTTGCCTCCCTTGATAACTTCATTAAACCCCCATTGAAACTTTGATGAGCGTATTTTTTTCCTCAGTACCTTGAAGAGGTGAGCTATCTAGGCAAGCGAAATATCAGTTTGTTCAAAAATTACGTAACTTATTCCAACACTGTATTTTAGAGTTGCAGTCTGTGAGGTGAAATATTGCCTTTTTTCCGAAATTTTTCTTCTGTTGGGAGATGAGTGCCGCCTAAGAACCGTTCGTGGATGGATTTATGTCCTGCTAAAATAGTTCGTAATGATAACATAACTGTAATCCAGTCACCGGTAGGGCCCAGCTTATCGGAGATTGTGCTTTAATATTCACATCAATAATTTATGGTAATCAAATTTATCCTTCATACAAAAGTTTCTCGGATGCACTGAGGATGTAGTGTTCATTTTCTCTCCTAAAATGTTTTACGTTTACGCCTACGAATAAGCTTGTTTTATGGGTAAAATACATTTTGGCTGGAAATTACCAGAGTCAACTTGGTTACAAGTTGACTAAATATTTTCCTGAACGGTTGTCCTGCGGTTCCGTGTTTCTATAATGAGGTGTTAAATGTTGTTTGAATTTTGGACATAGCCTTTTAATTCACAGCGACAAAAAAAGAAACTGTCAAACTACCTACCAGATGGTGAACTTGTCTTTATTTTAACTTACAAAGTTTTGCCCTTCATATAATAATATGTTTTCCTTAGTTACGGCGTGCGAGCCAGAAAAATAGATGGCAACTAAATTTGGAAATACCGATTGGCTTTTTGGCAGATCTACTTTGGATGTACCGGTGATGCACAAATTTTTGCTCTTGGATAAATGATTAAATTTCCTGAATGTACTAAGCAAGCACCTCAAAATTTGATCTTTCTTGCACTCTTGCTGAACCTCTGAACTTGTCTTAACTTACTACATTTATAACGAAGGATAATGAGCTTCTGCCTCCATTCTGTAAAGCTTCCCCTGAAAAAAATAGGGCAATCCGCTGAAGCTTTTGTGTCCCTGCATTTCAACGTATTATCCTTTGTATGTAACTTTACCTCAAATGGGTGGACAAGAAATCTTCACTCGTATTCTAAAGTTAATTACCAAAATTAATGTTCAATAATGAGCTAATTACAAGCTACTCTCATAAGTTTTCTACCTCGCACGGTTTACAGCGCTTGTCCTCTAAATATCTGGTTTCCAGCAAAGAAGTGTTTCAAACCGGACCTCACTGTTTCGACTGGCTTATCCTGCCAAGTTTAATAAGAACGAGGAGGTTGTTATAAACGGTACCTGTTAGAAAAATTCCTGGATTGATCACTCTATCCTATCCAGTCGTAAGAAGCCACAAATAATGCAGAAATTGCATTTGGTTGCCCAAAGTTAAGCTCAAAATCTAAAAACTCTGGGGTGTTAAATCTACGGGGCTATTTGTATGCTTAATATGAACCAGGATTTTCCTTTGAACCTTATGGAACACGACTATTGCAAGATTTATGTGGGTGATTCGTTTTCTGATGTATAACCTGCGACTTCATATCAGTAATTGGATTATCTGGTTTGCTTGTTAAAGTACCTATCGTTAAAGATTTTGATATTGAAAGAACATAAGGCGTTAAATACCACACTAGAACATGGAATTAAGGCGTTTTTTAAGTGAGTAACCTGATAGATAATAACACTGCGGAATGTTTTCAACTAAAACAATGCAGAAAACGATAACTGAAATATGGTTTTTAATGATTCCCCCTTTGTTTTTAGTCCAAATATGGAAGTCAAGATCGTGCACATGCTGGAGCTTGATGTAATTATTTACCTTGTGCTTATTGGAGCAGAAATTACCCGTTTTGCTAGATCTGTCGAATAATCTCTCTTCTAAAACAGTGCAGGTTTGTTACAGTTGTTTATACAAGCATACAGACACACGTGCATACGGAATTGTACAAACGTGATTGCTTTCTCTCTGAGCATTCGAGCTCTAATGAGATTGCGGACTACTCATGAGTTATTTGGCCACAACAGGCTAAGCGTATCGCATTCGGTTACCCATTGTGCAAATCTGATTAAATGTTGGTACGTATGAATCGGTCATTATGAGGACAACAAATATGAGGAGTTATCCGTTCGATCAAATCAATATATGATCCCGAAAGGTATTTTTCCACCCATCCCACTGTTACAGATTTTTCCCATTGCGTAAGTTGGGCAGAGCTAGATGGCTTACTTCGAGAAAACTGATAATGTAAAACATGATGGGTAAAGTTGAAAGCAGGTAAAAACGAAAAAGAAGAAAACACTTTATGATATTCTACAACTTAATGTGCTGCACACAGGTCGCCTATGATGCAGTTTGGCACGATATTCGAGATATCGCAGTATATTTTCGTAAAGGAAACTACTCACAAGGTTGCTGAAAACTCTTTGACAGCCTACGACAGGTTTCGCCCTTCCTGGGGCTCATCAGGTAGGCGCAGTCCCCGAGTTTCCGTCAACCTTATGATCCACTTGAAATCAAATTGGACTGTTTTTGAGAAATACATTCATTTGCAAATCAATCAAACGAGAGATTCAGTTGAGTCTCTCGTGAAAAACCAAATAAATTTGGAAATTAGTGTTTTTCTCGAAAACAGTACAATATGGGTTCAAGTAGATCACAAGGTTGACGGGAAATCGGGGACCGCGCCTAACTGATGAGACCCAAGAAGGGCGAAACCGATCGTGGACTGTCGAAGAGTTTACAGCAAACTTGTGAGTAGTTTCCTTTATGAAAGGGAAAACTATGTTGTGAAGAATTGGTAATATACAATATTTGACAGTCCTTCAAAAATATTTCTTTCAAAGTACTTTCCTAGAAGAAACAGTGCATGTGCACTGGCTACAACATTTTTCTGTGGGACGTCAAACCAAATAAAACGAGATAATCAAACGTCCCGATAACCAACGAAGTTCGGCTTATTTTTGTCATATTTCCTATCTGCCAGGGCAGAAAAACAACTATCCGAATGATCAAGACTTTCAGCGAAACTAAATGAAAAACCAGTTAGATGACGCTTCTAAAAGTTTACCATATGAATTCCCACAAACAATTCTCGAATGTGTAACTGTCCGTACAATGAGGAGATTTTTATATACTTGGCTAGGACAAACATTTTATTTGAGGTGATTTTGTTGACAAGCATCTCTCAACACGTGAAATGTGTTGGCAAATCCTTTGAACAAATATTCTTCAAATTTACTTTGAGATTTTATTAAGCATCCCACAGAGATTCCCACATTCCAAATCGTCTATGGATTTTGTATAGGCGGGTGATGCACCACAAGTTGGATTGTTAGTATTACCTTTTCATTGTTTTCATCATTTCCTTCAACCTCTTGCAGCACAGCATGCGGGATTAACCGTCAATTTTTATAAAGAACCTCTTTTGTGTTTTCACCCCTTATGTATACCCCTGTATCCATTAGTTGCCTCCAAAAACCAGGGCACTTTTCAGACGAAGATACAAATACCTTAGCATTACTAGTCATACTCTTTAATTCTGAACATAGTACAAAAATAGGGATGGAGCCCATGATGGGAGAGAAACCTGTACTAGTGACTGAATTGCAGTGGACATTGCATCATGTCACACATGCGGATCTTGATTCCTAGGTGTGGGAGAGCTGATTAAATGCGCGATTAAGGTGTATATCTAGATGGATCAATATGGCTCATGCACTCGTGAATAACTGCTATTAATCCTAAAAGTAGTATTTAAAAAAGTTAAGAAAGATAATTAAGCGATCCTTTCAACTGTAAAGACAAAATATAAGTAAAAGACAAACGTTGTTAATTTAGTTTTGACCTGGACACATCCACCCGCTTGATCGTTTGGCTTCCGAGGACTGAAGGAAAACGGAAATTTGCAATTATATCACGTTCTCCCATTTATTAACCGTCATAGTCTGGTGTTTTATAAGCTTATGGAATAAGTTTATCTAGCTTTTCATCATTTTAGGCTGCAGTCAGTGTTTTTAAGCTACCAAAACTGGCAGATTTTTATTGCTTCAGAGCAGTGAAGGAAATACTTCCCGTAATAATATCCTAATACAGAATATAAATTACAGGAGCTTCAAATTGCGGGCAATCCGGTGAAAATTGAAACCACAAAATGCATGATACCAAGGCTCAAAATTGGTATTTCCCGAAGACTTGCTTGCTTTCGGTTAAATTTACATAACAATGTTTGCACAACCGATAATGCAACACAACCGTCAGAAGGGTACAAACAGATAAACTACAAGGCTGACAGAGACTGTAAATTCTCATGGGCAAAAGCTAGATTCGGTTATTGCGTCGTTGCCGGTTAATTAATTTTTCCGGTAGAAATGGTGCTCACATTTAACGCGACAGCTACGAAATACTATATCGACAATAATTTCGCTCATATGGTTACGCGCACCAGGTTACTCTAGGTCGTGCAAATATCTGTCAGCCAGATGGCCGTAGTTTAACGTTCATGGATAAGGCTTCCAGTGTATGAAACCTACTAAAATATCATGATAGATTTTTCACAAATTCTGTCCTCACCCTATTTGCTACCCATCACTGCATGCGTTGTAAAATGGATCAGAGCCAGTCCCCAAATTAAACAGAACTAAAGTTCAATTAGACAAGAGAGATCGCATTTCAAAGAGTTTAAATGCTAGATATGTGCAGACACCTTGATCTATGTCCTCTTCTATGAAGATTCCATTTGGGTTTATCTTATTCGCATGCCTCAAAAAGATACTAAACAGTTTCAAAACATGTATTTCTGGGAAGGATCTGAAATGTCCCTAGTCACTCAATCTGCTGTTCTTAGATAACAACACAACAAATGACTAATTAAATTGCTTTTCATCTGTCCGGGGATCAAAAAAATGTAAGCGGTAGCAGCTTTCATGCTTTACAAAGCTCTGTGGTCTACTACTCTAGGACCAAGCCTTAAAACTAGCTGGAAAGATTTTGTGTGATTTTTTGTATCTTTTCATGGCTAAAACAAAAAATGGTGGTTCCGCACACGCCTAGATGTCCTGATTAGGAGGAACTAACATAGAATCAGCTTACGCTACACAAATTCTATGCAGTCCTATGCACACAGATTGGGATCAGCCAACCGTTGAATTCTTCCCAGCCAGATCACTGAGATCCCGCTATCGCTTTTAGCTAATACAACCCCTTTAATCACGACTGCAAAGGTATGAAGTGATACGTGGTTGACGATTGTCTCTTTATTCTTCTATGTCACGACAAGGCACAGCCATTTGTGAGAACGGGAAGGCATTTTCTGGC
>NW_008752164.1:31403-52456 GCF_000715545.1 Opisthorchis viverrini | reverse complement strand
GTTACGCGCACCAGGTTACTCTAGGTCGTGCAAATATCTGTCAGCCAGATGGCCGTAGTTTAACGTTCATGGATAAGGCTTCCAGTGTATGAAACCTACTAAAATATCATGATAGATTTTTCACAAATTCTGTCCTCACCCTATTTGCTACCCATCACTGCATGCGTTGTAAAATGGATCAGAGCCAGTCCCCAAATTAAACAGAACTAAAGTTCAATTAGACAAGAGAGATCGCATTTCAAAGAGTTTAAATGCTAGATATGTGCAGACACCTTGATCTATGTCCTCTTCTATGAAGATTCCATTTGGGTTTATCTTATTCGCATGCCTCAAAAAGATACTAAACAGTTTCAAAACATGTATTTCTGGGAAGGATCTGAAATGTCCCTAGTCACTCAATCTGCTGTTCTTAGATAACAACACAACAAATGACTAATTAAATTGCTTTTCATCTGTCCGGGGATCAAAAAAATGTAAGCGGTAGCAGCTTTCATGCTTTACAAAGCTCTGTGGTCTACTACTCTAGGACCAAGCCTTAAAACTAGCTGGAAAGATTTTGTGTGATTTTTTGTATCTTTTCATGGCTAAAACAAAAAATGGTGGTTCCGCACACGCCTAGATGTCCTGATTAGGAGGAACTAACATAGAATCAGCTTACGCTACACAAATTCTATGCAGTCCTATGCACACAGATTGGGATCAGCCAACCGTTGAATTCTTCCCAGCCAGATCACTGAGATCCCGCTATCGCTTTTAGCTAATACAACCCCTTTAATCACGACTGCAAAGGTATGAAGTGATACGTGGTTGACGATTGTCTCTTTATTCTTCTATGTCACGACAAGGCACAGCCATTTGTGAGAACGGGAAGGCATTTTCTGGCATACTGAGTTTGTTTTGCTTGGAAGATTTTTTCAAGAAGACGTCTCCTTTGGAAAGAATCGAAAAAGGTTTTAGTGTAGTTTATAAGAGAATGCCATGTGTTTGCCCCTGAAACACAGGTTGGATGGCTAGTAATTAGCCTGCCTTCGATTGGCAGGGATATAGCGTTTTTGCGAATTTTTAATTTGCTTCCACTTGTTTGCCGTAAAATACTGGCCAAACTAATTACCCTAAATTGTGCAAATAACTTTGAAAAGGGTTTTATTATTGCAGCTGTTCCGTTAAGCCTGGATGTACTACATAGCTACTCTAGTTGGGACAGAGAAATATATCTTGGACCCCAAAATGAATTTCCTTGTATATATTTTAAAAGCTTTTATGGAGCCCGAAACCTTTCCACGAAATATCGTGTTCCCTCGGCTATCTTGTTGCGTCCCCAGGAGTTGCATGGAAGCTTCATCGGCAGAAAACTGTGTCCGCAGTATTCCTTATAAGAAAGCAAACTGACAAAAAGCGTTATGCTTCCATTATCTGTCAGATCATGCCCTTTGAGAGATAATCTTTCGTACCATTCATATAAGCTCCAATTTATCCGCACAGGCGTGCCAACCTTGCTAAAATAGTTTTTCTATGTAGCTTTACAAATAATGTTTTCCTATGTGCCCTTTTGTTGATTAGTCTTTAACAAAGCTTCACGTAAAGCGAATCACGGACTTAACTAATCCTTGAATATGCATGGCATACAGAAGCTTGCGCTGACAAAAACTGTGACGAGTTAGGCGCCGGCGATAAGTCGATTTACTGTTTCTGAAAACATATTTTCTTAGAAAATGATAACTTGCATGTCCTCATACTTAGTGGCTGTATGAGAGATAGTAGAGGTACTGATCAGTCCCTATCGTCTATGTTGGTGATATGGCTTAAAATCAGGCTATAAATGCCTTTGCTTATCATAATTAAAACCAACTCTTACTTTAAGAGTACCGTAGCACAAAATATTATTTTCTTCATTCAACGTGTATGTTGCCCTGTTTTACAGGAGTAAATGTATTGCAAAGAACTCCTACTGAGTCCCACTGTGTTTTCTTCTATCCAGTGAGCGGGTTTTAATTAACCGTAAAGATTAACTCCCTTCAGAATATACGAGAAAGGTAACTTAGCAAAAATAAATGAGTGAAACATTTAGTTAATTTAGTAAGTAAATACAACTGTTTTTTCCATTTTGCGTTGAAATGTAAACGATAGCAACTGTAATTGCCTGTGCATGCAGATTTAGTTAGGGTACTTGTATGAAATGTGACCCTAGAAGTAGTTTTGAAATAACATGGCATCTTTGAACTGATCGTTTAACCATCTTTATTCTGTCAAGTTGAACGGCAGTCGATTTTCTTTACTGACTGCTTTCCCTCAATTATTAACCTTCTGAACACATCAACTGCTGCGCTCGAATCCAAATGTCCATGAGACTGAGACCTTTCATCCAAACTGATTCTAATTTACACACGGACGAATTCAGTGAAAAACAGCTTGAAATTCACAATTTGAGTATTGCACTTTTCCTTACATGAATTATGTAACCAAAAAGGTTTAAGCAACAAAGAACATCTAGCATGAGTTTTTCCTCAGATTTGATGGTGGGATATCCGGTGTTGGGCTGTTATACCAACTTGACTGATACGCGCATGAGTAGCCATTTGCTAACAAATTGTTCTGATTAAATTTCTGTTTAAATTACAACTGTGCCAGAAAAAGCCAAAATAATGCAGCTAAAAAACTCAATAGCCATTATTATTATAAGACAGTCTTGGTACACGACTGTGCTGCTCTTCACAATGTGTAACAGAAGTGACGTGTTTCGTCGAGGTCACAATCACTTTCGTTTCTTATGGGAGCACCAAAGATAACTCTTCTCAGAAGATTAGTTCTAAAATCCCGCTCTCGATAACCACATAGTCAGGTTGTCCGATAATTAACCCTAACCCTGTGTGCATCGAAAACTACCACGAAATGTCAAATAAACCCGAGTATGAGCCCGATAACGTACATGAAAAATATGGAGCCGGTCGTCTCTCTTTCGGTTAATAAGACCTCATATTTGTCAGTTGCACCGAACTTTATCAGACTATTGAGTCACCTATCCACAGAGGGGTGTCTTTGACAACCACGGGGCCTGGGACGGGAATTTCAAATAGAAATATGTCCCAAACTATGCCCCTTCGCTGGCCAAAGCCTCAAGGTGGGACATCTCTTCTATGTTAAGCTCTTACCTTTAACTGAAGCGAGTTTACAATCGGAGCTTGCTCGACCTCGCTCCAAGGTGGGGATACCAGCACCCAGGTTGTGGGGCCGCCACTTTGAATCAAGCTGAATTTTCTCTAGATGCTCCGCTTGAATTATTGTGTGCCAGTGCAGTAATAAGCATAAGCTGTCTACAACCTTCAATACGGTCAAATGGCCCCGAATTGCCTGGGTTGTCAACACTATCACTGTGGCTTGAACCAATAAATGGTACATATGAACGACATTCCGAGGCCAACATAAACAAGACAACCACCACTTAACGGACAGTGATTGATCCTGTTAATCAATGTCCCATCCAGCCAATCGCAGCGGGAGCTTGTGTGAAATGAACTCAGGCATATTGTTCATCACAAGCAGTGTGACATTACGATCTGATCCAATGATGCTGCAACTATCCTTGAAAGAAAATAGTAATCAATACCTTTCTATAAACTCACAGATGAACTACTTGATACACATTACTTAGTTGCGGTTCTCGGGTATCCATTATTTTTATGTTCCAATTAAGAACGGAATGAAAAGCAAATCAGGAAATACACAATTTTGCAAAATACATTGATCTCAATGAAGGATCAAACTGAATTCCTGCTGAAGTACTCCACAACTAAATGTGCTGCACAAGGATCACCTCGATTCTCAGTTTGTACAGCAATTCGGATATTGATACAACACATTATTCATAGGTTTGCTGATAGTCCAATCCGACCTAGATAGGGCAACGCATACTTCGGTGAGGTAGAGACACAGACAAAGCAGTCGAAACGGATGAACTGGGGATAAGTCAGGATGACCGAAAACACTTAGGTGAATTAACTGAATGTTCCAGGATCTTTCACGCTGTTACTTGCAGCCGCAAGCCACTTCATCAGGTGGTTTATATTAGCTGAGTACATAAATGTAATTTGCTTCACTGAGCAGCAACGGATAATTTGTCACTATTAACTTGCAACAGTTCCGTATGTCGAACAACTCCAAGGGAGGGAAGAAATCTCGACAGATGATCTCATTTGCACGCAAGTTTGGTTTTGACAAGAGACTCAACTAAATCCAGGTCAACCTCCTGTTTAAGATGAGCTATGAGTAGTATGGGTAGTGAAGTACACCTAAACAACAAAGAATAAAGAGAAATTAACTGAAGATCGCCGGTTTTGGATGGAAAGTATCTCAAAACTACCATATTTAAGTGTACATTGCATGGAGTTGCCAGGTTTATAACAAATGCATTATATAGGCATTGTTTATGGAGGGAGCCTGTGAGAGATTTGTTACCATTGAATTGTCATACCGAACGCTACGGTCCGAAATGTAGGTTCTATTTTTGATGCATGGAATAAAAGCGTTCGGCCCGAGAGATTGTCGCAATGAGTGAGCCGGGTATGATTAGACACGTTTGTCGCTCGCTCACTGCGTGCATCTGTGTGCATCCCATTCCATGATGAAGTTGGAAAGTACAAACCGGTAAGCTGTACAAAGAATGCAAAATTTCGCATGCAAAGCAACCTTCGGCGTATTCATTCTCATTCACCCACAAACCATTCGGACTGATGTAAAGGTCTACAAAACCCTATTAGTGATGTTCATGAAGAAAGAGGTTGTGGGATCAGTGACAATAAACATGCACTTTGTCATCTGACTGAGCAAATTTGACATTTTTCCAGCAAACTAGTTTCCAGCTGAGCGGCAACTGCCGAATGATCGAAATGCAAGATTTGAATATTCACCATAGAAAGTGGATTGTGTATCGAGTTCGACTGCCAATACACTGGGACTTCTGAAGATAATTTGATACAAAGTTACAAGTTATTACAAACCGCTGTATTAGGCGACTATAAATAAAGTGGTACCTCTGGGGGAACGCGACTCAGGTTGTCAGGCTCCATAACTTTGGAGGTAATACGATGCGCCAGGCGTGTTTGAAGGGCTGTAGGGAAATTGTCGAACTCATCAAGCTGTCAAATTATCATTCAGTTTACTGACTGAGTAATTAACACTGCACCTCAATCCNATGCGCCAGGCGTGTTTGCAGGGCTGTAGGGGAATTGTCGAACTCATCAAGCTGTCAAATTATCATTCAGTTTACTGACTGAGTAATTAACACTGCACCTCAATCCAAACTGAATCAACTCGGGATCGGGGAATCGTACAAAACTGCAGAGAATTTGGATGATTCCTTAGGTGAATTTGCACGTTTCAGTTTTCAGCATGCGTTTATGACCCATTCTGATTGTTTCGGCTTTAGCCTTTTTCAAGCTTCCATTTGCTGGATACAACAAACCCTTTTATTATAAACACAAACTTCTAAGCTAGGGTATTGAAACCGATAAATAATAACAACTTCTAGTGGATGGATTTTCAGTTTAATCTCACTGGGTATAAACTAATAAAAATAAAATTTTGTTGTTGCTTATCATTTTTAACATGTTCTCATGAGGCGGAATAATATCCTGTTGATGTTGTTGTTAACATCTTTGACATAAAAGTGCACGAAAACACGAAATTTCCTACGCCACACGATTATCAGTTCACTTGCCCATGCATCACACATCATACGCAATAAGAACAGGCCTTAGCACTCTGCTCACTGCTAAAAAACTTCGAGTAGTTGGACGGCTCAATCACCTACGGATAGGTAACTGAGCCCTCCTTCTGAGCATAACGCTGGTATCTGGAGCAGTTCACCAGATGGGTCTCCCATTCTCGAATAATTACCAATTGGTAGCAAGATATTACTCTATGTACGATCCGCAATTGACGAAAAAAAGCCTCTGGAAATGAGAATAATAAAAATGTTCATGGGAGAGAATGGTTCAACCTGGTTGATGTGTTACAGTGATGGTTCAGTGAAAATAATATAACCTGTAAAATTGCTTTAATCTTCCGAACGAACAGCATTAGAAATTCAAAGCAAAGAAAGCTAAAATTTTTGAAACATTTTTTCCTCAATGAATTTCTTCATGAATGATTTGGGAGAATTATCGAACGTCTCCAGTAACTCGTAGGAAATTCTCGCTTATAAGGATCGATTCGGCAAGTGTTTGTTCACTACACTAATCCTTCCGATAGTGTGAAGTGAACCGCGTGACTAAAGAGCGCTTCTTTTTCAATTACATTAAGTTAATTACACAGCTGGTCACGCACTTGTTACCGAATATATAGTGTAACATAGCTGCTTCAAATCCCTCTACATATTCTTTAGATGCGTTTTTTCGAATAGACATTAACAGGGAGTAAAAATTTGGAAGATGGTTCACTGGTTCACATTGTAGATCGCTTTTAGCCACATGCTAATACCTGAGTTATCTCATTCGCCAGCCAGAGTGATGTGTCTGTAGAAGAATTCCCTTGTATTTGGATGTGTCCTACTTTTTCTTTACATGGTTATTTTGCCCAGGTCTTGTGCGTAGCGAGCTCCCGCAAGGCCCACATATGCGGACAAACTTCTATGAAAACCAAGCAAAGTGAATGGCTATGTATATCCTCCTTTGTATTCGAGATTAAACTAAGTAGTCCCGGATTTTTCACCCTTTAGCTGCAGATCTACGGAGTGCGCTATCTCGAGCCACACTCATTCGCCTGAATTTCAGACATGTGAAGTCACATTTCTGTATAACGGATTGACGCAAAATTTGATAACCTTATTGGTGAGCTGGCTGAGCTTACTGGAATTCAAAACGAAACGCCCTAGTAGCGGCATCCCTAGTCAGGCAGCCTTATTTGTTTCTAATCTGGGTGATCTTTTTGTCAGTCGGCAGCACGGTAAATGGTAGTGGGCGAATAATCTTTTTATTTAGGTTTTATAATAATTCCCTCGTTTTAGGAAGGTTAATATGGGGATTTTGTGCGATTTAAATCTGCACAAAAATATGCAGTAATCCTTCAACAAATCTCTAGTTCATGGGTTGACAGATTTGTTTGTTTACTGTATTGTATTGTTGTCAAACTAAAAGGGAGAGAGCAGTTTATAGGTGTGTGACCCTTGATAAACCTCTCAACCTAGAAAGCATCTTCTGGTTGCAATTTCAACGTTATAGGGATTTGCCGCGGATGCCTACCAGCTTACCATCAATCATATCAGAAGGGTTTCCTTCCAGGTCAATGACACGAGCAGCCGAGAATGTCGAAGCTAGGCACAACCTATACAAACTTTTACGACAAAATATGAAATTTGTACAGTGATTCTAGGCTGATATTAGTGGGTCTGATGTCAGTTGTCAATCTTAAAACCTTCGTGTCTTTTAAATGTTCTCACCTAGTAGGTGTTCACTTAAGGTTGTCTCAATTACATGACTTTCAATACCAAATAAGGTACCGATTTTTACTCACTTTTAAAGGGTGGGTCAATCAAGAAGGACTGCAAGGTAGGCCTGGCCAGTTACATATGACTTTGGTTGTAAACAACAACAGCTTCGAAATTAGTATTTTTGTTTGTTCCGTTTCACACGTAAATGGTAAATAAAACCGGCGTTCAAAAAGCTGTGAGAGGTTAAAGTGTTCCCAGATTGTGACTCGATGTGTTTTGGGATATTAGATTTTCGCAGTATTAGTTGACGTAAACTATAAACTTTGGCGGTGAATAGTAAATAGCAATTTTAAGTATATTTGATATTAAGATATCCGGATGGAATCGAATTCGCGACTTGCTTGCCTCTTGCTTGCTGTGCAGTGGCTAATTCCGGGTGTCCGGAGAGATGCCAAAAAATTTCATACGCATCAGTTTTGTGAAACGAAACAGAGTAAATTTTTCCAAAGTAGAAGTGCACAAAATTACAACTGTGAAAATAGTAACACGCCCACGTTCATCAGTCCAAAATGAGAGCTGGCTGGACTTGCTCTTTTATTTGCCAAAATAAATGGCACAAACATTTTTTTGCAGAATACTAATTTATCGTTTTGTCACAAAAATGGGCGAAAATAATTTGCTCACAAGAACAATTTTTCAGCGTAATGTTGATGTAATATTGACGCAACGGTAATGCACACACGCAAAGCGAATGAATGCGCTCCTCCTCGCCAGTGTCCTGTGATGCAGCATTATCAGATGACACAAGCGCCAAAAGCCCTCATGAAGATTATGTTGCTGGTCAATAACTGGCAAACACACTGATGTCCATTCAAGGGTAGGAGTCAAACTGCCACTGACTAGCGCTTTGGAGAAAATTAACTTATAAAATGATACCAAATCCCGTATTTTTGTCACAGAAAGTTTCATAGTGCTGTTAAAATGTTGAAGCATTGAAAGACATCTACGGAAAACCCACGGAAAAGCTAAGACTTATTTCCATTTGTGCATACATGAAAGACAACCCACCATATAATACAGTACCCATGGACTTGTTGAAAACTCTTTGATAGCCTACGACCGGGTTCGTTCTTCTTGGGGCCTAACAGGTAGGCAATGATCCCGAGTTTCCGTCAACCTTATGTTCTAGTTGAACCCGAAATTAGCGAACTACACTGATTGTTATACAAACTTGGTATCGCGTTGTCTCGGATATTGTGTCAACTGAGACATGAGTCGGCCTGGTGTAGTTGCCTAAGAACATCATAGACGGGAGATTCAATAGGGTTCCAGAGGAGTCTTTCGTCAACAACAAATTGGTAAGCAAGTACATCACCCCTGTACATCACCCCCGTGTATTTTTTCGGCGCTAGCATTACTGAACACAGAAATAAGACGTTACACCTTCGACCGCTCAAGCATTAAATGATGCTGTCAACATAAGAAATCGACCACGCTAAATGTGAGGAAAGGAGAAAACGTCATTGTGCCAGTTTAGTGATCTACCTTCCAGATGTAAGACATTCCCTGCATGCCTAAAAAGCCGTACCCGAAGAGTAGGTCTAACCTGCTGATACCGTGGTATAATATATTCTTACTTGTGTGTTGCTAAGTGTTGCTAAAAATCGAGAAAACGCTGTGAATGGTTGTAATATAAAAACCCTAAAAATGGGAATAAACTTGTACTTTGTGTTCACTTCTTTAGCTGAGTACACCATTCAAGATATTCAACCTCCTTTGAATATGGGTTTAGGTTATTATTACCAGGTCACCAAAATGGATATTTCAAAGGACAACAATGGAATGTTAGCCATAACCGTTTGGTAAAATGATAACACATAATCTAAATGTATGAAACTACTCACAAGGTTGGCTTTCCGAAAGACCACTAACTAGGTTTAGTTCTCATGTTTGCCTCAGGTGTAAGATTTATTTGTACCCAAATTGAGCAAACTTCCAGTGGCACAATTATCTGCGCACAAGTGATATAACTAAATAAAGATGAACTCCCTATTTATGATGATCCGCTTTATCTGCATGTACGGTACCAGACATCCCGATGATTCCATTGAAATGGTATTTGAGATTTCGCAATACATTTTTTAGACAAGACCATCTATTCAAAAGATGACTAAAATTCTTCGACAGCCCACAACCGGCTCCATCTTTTTTCGTCATCACCTAAGTGCACTCACAAAGTTTGTCTGCTGATGAGAGTCACTCTTCTCCACTTGGCTACTTAATCGGAATTGGATCAACATAAAGGTAGCTTACAAATTATTGTACAAATCACACAGATTCTTTTCCTGGCAAAGGTTTTCGTGCTCATTTTATGTGTAACCAAAAATTAAGGTTATTTTAAGCGCTTAAAAGAACAACCTCATCCAATAGTGTCAAAAACGGATTTTTTGCGGTCGGAATGGGTTTCGACAGCTGGTTCCGGTTGAACGTCAAATAATCAAGTAGGTTTTCCAAAAACATAGTTGGAAACGATTGTTTTCATGTTACGGTGACATACTTCGTAACTTAGTTTCTAATTCGATAAAATCATATCCCACAGCGTTTTCAGAGTGCATGTTTCCGAAGTGTGCTAGAGCAAAAACATAATCAATAATATGTGGTTTTTTGTTCTACCAAGAACTGAAATTTTAGTAAAGTATTTTGTTGAACGAGAGTTATGTTCAGTTTTTACTTTAGAAATTCTTAGGAAAAAACTAGATTGTTGCAAATATCTAGCATTTTTAAATTTAAATGCCTGGATTCACCGGATATCAGTGCTTTATTTTCATGTTTCTAACTTCCGAATCTCTGATAAGCCAAAAGAATGGGATTTCAGAACCACGGTTCAAGCTGATCCACATACGTTTTTTCAGTAACCATGTTGTCAGGCTATTACCACTACTAGGCTACTCTCACTGGGATTTAGTAAATTTACCGGTAAACATTTTGCATCAGCTGAATTCCACAATATCAGCTTGTTAGCCCGCATATTATGACAAAACAATTTAGCGCACATCACGTTTAGAAAACAAGAACTCCCTTCTGACTCCAGGCGTACGGTCAACTGCACACCTTTGCCAGTTTTGAGCAGTCGCATTACTTAGCAATTTCAACATCCTGCCACAAAAATGTGTGCATTTCCGAGCGGTCTAGTTCCACATTTAGTAACGTGGGAGCAGGTAGTCTCTATCCAGGGACACGCAGCATAAGTCAGCTGGCTGCTTGAGTCCTCAGATAAAATTTACTACCAGCAAGGGATAGTTCTCCACATCTCGGATCACACGTGCTCTATGCACTAAATACTTCCAGTACACGTCAGCGAATCAGAATTAAGTCTTCGCCTCTTGGGAGTTTTGGCGTCCAAGTGTTCTACTCATTTTCAGGTTTCAAATGCCCTCAAGATAAACTTAAAGTTAAGATGGGGTTCTACGTTTGCATGTGGGTTTATTTTTTACGTGTGCCGGATGGCCAAGAAATAGTGGCAAAACCACCCAGTAATTGGGGAAAGAAGATATTCGATTTTCAGTCGTCAACTGTAGGATCACAAAAACTGAATCGATAGTACCGTCCAAAGTACCAAGTGCCACAACGAACGGACGACGTATGCTGTTTTGAAATCCATCGGATAACATCGATATTATAATTTTTCTTTTTAATATTTGTGAAATTCCGTCCAGACAAGAACACATAACCAACTATGGACCTGCAGTCAGCAAAGCCGAGTGCCCGGAATCCTTAGGAAACACATTAAACAATGGCAAACCTTGCGAAATTTATCCCCAATGAAGATAGGCCATTTTAACCACTGATAGAATGTGGTTGTTCACTCAAATGTTCCTTGTGCAACACAAATTATATGATAATCGTCGAGCGGAGGGTTCGGATTTTGAGTGAATCTGATAGGTTTTCGGAGACTTCGTCCGACCGAGCTCTTTTTCACTTGTTCCTTGTGCTCGATCCCCCAATGTTTACTCACGTAGTATCCAGGATAATGTGATTTTAAGGAATCAACCGCAGCTTCGCAGTTCAAAACCAGGCCTGGCAGTTTTTAGGTCGTCAATGAGTAATGCTCAAATTAGGAATCATGACCATTTCCAGCAATCAAACCATTGGTATGGTGTCGAAATACTGGTAGCTTGGGTGCACTTATTTGTTTTTGATCTCCTCGCAAGTTATCTGATCGACGACCATCTCATCAGCTCCAGATGCTTTACGCTTAGCTTGCAAACCTGTTTGCTCACAGGATTGGTCAACCGGCTATGTCCGTTTAGTGGGTCGGAGCAACTGCAAGGAGACTTCAAAATTGATGACCTTTCCATCTGACCCTGTATTACTGCGAGTTGCTGCATTTTTCAGTTAGGATATTCCGCGAGGAAACACTCATTGAAGCAGAGCAACGCTTGTGTACGCTACACAGCACGCAGACAGCAAGAAATATAGGGCACAGGGATCTAGCAGGCAAAATCATAGACCAAAAAAATTAATGAAATGGCTTTGATAGAATCAGTCAAAAATAAGGGCAAACTGTGACCACCGATAATTTGTGCGCCATCTAGGTAGAACAGTTTGGCACCAACAATAAAATTTCGACAAATACACCCATTCGCATATCAATCGGGTTTTACCGGGATACTCTAATAAATCTCTCGCTTACGATGTCCTTCAACTGAATGTGCAGCACGAAGGCCGCCTCATGTGTCACTTGGTTTAATATTCTAGATATGGAGATTGAGCAATTTATCTTCCAAAAACACTTTCTCTGTTCTTTATCAATTTCAAGCATTTGAGGGAACCCCGAAATAACATTTTGCTCTCCTTAAAACATGAGTAATTTATTCTCATTTAAACGTTTTACTGTGCCTGCAGATGAACCTAACTGGGTAATTAAATTAATTATTACGGGTGAATGTCCCAAAGGATAATGGAATACAGCGTTAGGGAGAGCAAATTGAGTTTTAGACCACCTAATTCGTTGTCCATTCGTTTGGTTCCCATTGGTTTTTTTGTCAACTGATCACTAAAAAGTGCTTAAGATGCCAACTCCAGAGAGATATTTCTTTTTTGGCCTCCTATGCGTTATGTATCAAATTAATTATTACCATTTTTATCTTGTGTACACTTTTTCAGTCCAACACTAGACAGAATTGGTCCACTTTGGACTACCAATTCATGTACTATTTTGGTGAAAGAGGGGACAAGTCTGATCATTCCTGTTCTACTAAAGACAACGATCGTATCGATCCATGACAAACGTCTTTGAGGACTACTTCTGCGACGGTACACTGATTAATAAGAAACGACCATTGAACTAATTCTGGTATTCAGTTAAAAGTTGTGTCTTTTCGAATAACATGATCCCTCTATCAGAAAATAACAAGATGATACTACTTACGTGTTGTTGGAGTTGACATCAGTCGTGTGGACGGACAAGGATAAAAGATAGTCAAAGATATTTTCGGGAAAAAACTTCCTTCATCATTTTGGGTCACCAATGGAATTAACTGGTTGGTTATTCAGTACGTGACAGTGAAAACTTAAGCTACCGGTGATCGACAGGCGCTCGGCTCAAAGGGTGGTTGATGTGAACATGGAACGGTTTTTGAAAACTTTCACACCTGGTAATTTCGATGGACTTCATAGTGAATTCCAAAGGCAAATGCTGTAATATTTTCACGTATGCTATCTGTTACGCTGCACAAAATATTACAAAACGTTGACAGTAAAGCAAAAAATCATATTCCATTTTGAACCTAAAATGCACATGGCAGAAAAAAATCAAGTCCAAATCTTCAAACATATGTGGAGTGAAATGAGATAAGCTCCGGTTTCTCTGGACTGCACCTTAATTTTAGCTAACTTATCTTGCCAAGAGCCCCAGTGACTGCTACCAATGCAAGATAGTAAAGCGCGAACCTCTCCTTTCAGTATAAGGTAAGGAGTTGATCACCACAATATCAGTACAAACATGTGCTCTAGTGTAATCCAAATTATTTCCGTCCAGGTTTTTAGTGCAGCTCTTTCTGGAGTCTAAACAAGTCCGTTTAACATCAGCATATAAAATGCAAGATTTCTACCACGCACCCCATTACCGGAGCGGCAGGTTGACCTTGAGCAAATTGTTAACTATTCCCCCATGCTGTGTTTGCCTTCGAATAACACTACATTGCATTTGTGTGACCCAGGTGTTGAGTGTATTTTTGTTTATTCGGTGCACACAATCCACTTATTGAAAGTACTGGACAAAAACTCTTGGATCCCCAAGTTAGAAAGGACACCTCGGATGAATACACTTTAGGCAGTGTGACAAAAATGTCCAAAAAACAATGCTGGTTCATCAGTAGCTGTTTTTTTGTTTCGGGCACATCCATTCTAAGTACCTCACTGGAAACATTCAGCGATCTTGAGAGTCTACACATTTGCTACGAGAGCCAGTGAAATGCACATCAAAAAGTTACTCTGCAGCCGTTTGTAATTTCTCGTGCATAAAGTCTAAACACATTACAAGGAAATTAATTTTGTATTACACAACCAGGTTAACCGACACACTGTTGGACTGAGAAGTAGCGCTTCCCCCAAAGCGCTAGTCCAATTGATGCCGAAACATTTTCAGTAGAATCGGTGAGCTCATCACCCACTCTTACGATCCAGCTTATTACCAAAGCGACGAAATTTCTGCTTTATGTTGAACATGTCGACAAGTTCAGGTGGACAGGTGTTTTCGCATGCTTTTTGTGTTGACCGTTCAACCTCCTCTGATAAACAACTTGCCAAACTGCACTCAGTTCATTGTTCTCAAATTTCCCTCGCTCCACAAAGGTTTCATTCTATTTAGCTTTTCAAGAAGAAGGACATGTGTTCTGGAAACCGGTTATAAAGCTTTCTCTTTGCTGTTGGCATGCGTCCCTTAAAGGCGACACTGTAGGCTACATCGTAGGCTGCCGTAATACGCCACCACTCAATACATTTTCGGCGCCAATACCGCAATAGCAAATGAACACAAATAACCAAGTGACCGTTTGAGAAAAACCTCACTAGACGTTGTGGCATACACTTCACTCGTCTATCAGATGGCTAAACTGCATATCATGATGTGTGATTTATGTGCAGTTCTCTTCAGCTGGCTAGCTAAACCCAATATTTTTATAAAAGAAAATTAATTTTTGCAAACGCAATTGGTGCGTAGTATGAAGAATCACATGCATGCAAATTGGACAATTCCTCAAGGAAACACCGCTGCTTCAAAGTGCAAGATTCAAGCCACGATAATTCAATGCGGATTAAATTTTGCGACAAGACATGGAAATTTTCATTAACTATTTGATATGTATTATGTTAGTTTAGAGGGGCTGCAACCCTGTCCTTTTGCGCGCTGTAAGTTACCTGGTCTCAAAATGTGTTTTCTTAAAACGAACAAATCTCATCTCCTCATCTCACCAAAAGCTTATTGGAAAGAAATTCTTGATGTATTTGAGGTCTTAGTCTTAACATTTTTTTTACCTTTGGTCATATTTCTCAATACTCACACGAGTTGCGGTCAAGAGTGAACTTCGTCAACAATGTTGCCCACCCACTACAGCATATAAGCATAAGGTGCTGTTATTTATGTAGCAGAAACATATGAAGAACGAACGCCGATGAAAGCACTGTGAAGGAGAGGAGTGGAGTAGAGTTAATGCCAAAAAGCATACATACTCGGATAAGACTGGTAGGAACGAGAAGCCTAGATGTTTCGGCAGCAATAGGAGAAATATACCTGAGAAGCCTCATGTCACAGTAAGGCGCCATTAGTCTGTCTGCTCCAGTATCCTTTCCGAATCACCCAGCACAACACAAGGATCGGTTTAGTAAAAATCGGGATGCATTGTTGCCGGTAAACTTATGATCTACGTATAACATTTGAAAAGAAATACTTCAGTTTGTTCTGCGTACCCCCGCTCATTCTTGAAAGATCAACGGATGGACTTTCTAATTTGTACAGCTTTTATCGATGATGCGGTTTGGTGCGTACAGATGTGCTGAACAGATTTAACCTAATAGCTCATCTTGAACAAGTAGAAAGACGATGTGTGCAACATGCTTTCGACGGATATACTATCAGTCATTTTGTGATTTAAAACAACTTTGTTACTATTACTATACTCTATACATACTTCAGGGGACCTCCAATGAGGCGTCCAGTATATTAACTGGTGGATGATTATACTTCCGCTTTCAAAAAGATAGACAGAAGCGTTCTTGGTCCACTTGTTGGCGGCGGATGTATAGATCGCTTTGCGTACACCAATGATCCATAGGGCCAAACTTATTAAGCTATCGTTTCTACATACAGCACAAGTTCATATGACTGCAGTGCAAAACTGGTCCATAAGTGTCAGATCCGCAGGTTTTTTTGGTCCTCCGTCCTCTGAAACGGGAGTAACCTAACCTGAGGTCTATCGTAGTAGGGAACTGTCTCCTGTCGTCAAATCTCGACTCCACTATTCAAATAAAAATAAATTATCTGGACGAAAACCTGGACTCCAAAGGCGGAGATGTACTACCTGACCCCTTCCTTAGTGAACCGCTGCGGTGCTAATTGCTATATCCGAAATAGCCTGCGCCCGTCTCTGGATTCCTTTTCAGTCCATGATACTTCTAATAGTTGGATTACTAGGTAGTGATTTTCAGCGCGGTTAGTGGAACTCCGGTCTGGATGGCGCGTTCAATCACTTTAAACTGCCAGCTTATTTGTAAAGTTTCGAATGTGACAAAATATCTTTTATTTGTTCTATAATAAAGACCCACCGTCTTCTAGTGCTGTGCATGCTTATCCATCCTTCTATTGATATAACTCATCTGGACATCGTAGTTACTTGGAGGTGTATATCTGATCAGGTCTGCCACTAAACCGTGAAATGTTTTCTGTTTCCTCTGGGATATATATATATATATAAATTGACGATGGAAAGAATTATCAACTTTGAGTCGATGCAGTTTACTTCATTCATCATGAGTATCATCTGCAACACCAAACCCTGTCCGATTTACACGTCTGATTTCTTTAGTGGAAATTATAGCCGGTAGAAATCATATGTAGCTGATTCTAATCGGCCAACCAGTTGTTACTAGATGTGACAGGTTCTTGAGCTATCTAAGCTATTTCGAAGAAACATGTGTCTGGATCCCAAACCCATCCTCTCTCCCATTTTAGGCGTTCTGGAGTCTAAGTCATGAAATTCGTTTCCTTATTTTAGCGGCCTGTCTCACAAATACGAACGTATGCCTCAATTACCGAGATTTGAAATCAGACTTGCTTACACACTTTGGAGTCAAGGCCCGACCCATAATGCGATGTGGGATTTCAAAACCCAAAACCTACGGGACACAGCAAGTACCCTTGGAGCAGTATTAGATTCTTCGTTTTTGCAAATATTTTGACATTCCTCCGGATCAGTGCATCCACTTTAACGTGCGAACACAATACAACTACGTTCGTCTGGTCGCTTAACGGAACCGAATTGCCGTTCTGAAAATCAGTGACGGACAGCTGTATACGAATTGTCACAGGTCATTCAATATATGATTTGGCTGTTTATGAAAGGTTTCTATTCTTTGGAAGACCAACTATTGTTAAACTTACCAGGATTTTGCGGAATATGTATTTTATCAATTGCATATGAACAGTCTTTGTTCAGTCCAGAAGCAACTAGTGTGGTGGATCAATCCTGAGGCACGGAGTCGGTAGACTCTAGATTGGCCTTCAGTAGATTTCACCAGCATTACTTGCCCTGAGTTTTGCTATGATGGAAACCATGGCCATCTTATACGCTAGGTGAGCTCTCTAACGGTGTTCAATCTGAGCATACTAGAGGTGCCTGATTTACCGCGTCGAGACTGTGTAATATAGTCACGCTTGGCGGAGCGGCCAAGTACCTGGATTTGAACTCAAAAGACCATTATTCAAAATACGTTATTGCGCTATAAATGATACAACGCAAGACAAAGATAAAAGCATTGGTTCGGATAAAGCTTTTCTCATTCAACTTCACCTTTAACCGAAAGACAATAAATTTCGAAAATGCAAGCAAAAAACAATACCAGATGAAACGGTTTCCGATGCGAATAGTTTTCGTAGCTGGAATTACTGCTGATATGGATTTGACCATAGATTTTAGGTACAGACCATAAACCCGGAAAAACAAAAAGCAACAAGCAAAGCAGTAAAAAGTGCTTGACTTTTGCAAAAAACAACTATAATAAATTTTGCTTGGTGGTATACACGATGTAGTATTTTTAGCGGTTTCAATTTGGGAACGCACAACTAAAGCCACATCTTCAAAATGTAACAAAGGGTAACATGCTCTCCTGATGTCTGAACTACGATGGTATTCGTGAATGTTGAACATAACAGAATCACGTCACGGATGACTAAATGGAACTCGGTGTGCTCATGCGCAAAACCGGTCTTGTCTCCTTTCTCGGAACGGGGATTTCTGAACTGGTCAGCTCAACAGTTGTAGTAAAATAGATAACGTTTTGTACGTAATGCATCTTAATACGTGTGATAATAATCATCTGACTGGTGTGGACTATAAATTTTCTGAAGCTAACGACTTCGTGCGAACTTTGCATGCAGTGAAGCATTCGTAAACCAAAGGGATTCAACCTTCCGTTTGTCGGAAGGTAACTGAACCGTATTTTTAACAAGGAAAATGACTGAAGCCTTTCTACACAAGTTCAAAAACACAAGGTGAAGCACCAGTATCAGGCAGAATGTTCAACACCATTTCCAGACTTTGGAGCCATGGATTTTTAGTGCCAAAATGTGCTTAAAAATTACCAGGTCGTAATAGACTGACAATAAAGTGTGTCGTGTGTGGTCGGACGTTTCGAAATGAGAATTTACAAGATTGGTTATTTACGAGTGTTGGAGTTTAGACATTTAGAATCGCATGCATTCGAATCTGAAGGGTTGAATGAAAAGTAATTAACATTGGCACTAAGTTCCCATAAATTTGTACCCTAAACTAATTAGAACTGTTCGGGTGAATACTGGGCGGACCCTAAAAATATGCAAAGCAAATCAGCCATATGGTGGCCGGGAGTATTTGGTAAACAGGATACATGTGCATTAGTGGATTGATGTTTCCATTGGTTACACCTTGTCAGTTATCCAACACAAAACCTCCTAATCGTCAAACAGTTTTGGACCAATAATAGATCTTTCATAGGAATGGGTATCAAAGTAAATTAGACGGATGGCATGTGGGAAAAGTGCCTTTGCAATTGAGAGTTTCAAACACTATACGTAAACGGTGTCAACGCCATTACCATATACAATCAACCCTGTCAAAAAACACCGTTTAAGGGTACAACGCTTTTATTTGCGCCAGAGTGTGCACCGCTCGTTTCCAGCAGATAGTTTCCACCGATATTTCGCTCAAAACCGTACCACGTTTACATCTGAACCACTATTCTGGTGTAACATACGGTAACATTCTTATGAACAGATAATCTCCACATATGCTAAAGCCAAGAATATTTTCTGTTATCACTTTAGCGTCCTACACTATTTCATTCATGGAGGTTACCTGGTTGTTCTGAAATGAGTGCATATCGTCTCGCGATGTTCAGTATTTTGTTGCGCGATCAAACTCGGATTTTCCCTCAATTGAACAACTACTGCTGGTTTCCATATACTGAGTTCTCAGCGATTCTGCGTCACGTTCGCGGAAGTAGATTAGGTGAACCAGCACTGAACAATGTGCTTTTGCGTTATTTTGGGATTTCTCATTAATCTTGCGAAAACATACAAAATCATTTTCCAAAAAAACCAAGCTTAGCTTTGGAGTGGAAATATGGTTTTGAAGAACCCCTCTAAAAACCAGTAGATTTGCAGTTTTTTAAAGAGATATTGCTGGTTTTTGCTCAGTCTATTGGTTGAAAATCTCTAAACGAATGCAGGAAACCTGAAGTTTGTAATTATTCCTTACATGTATTTTCACCCAACAGCCCTTGGGAGTTCTTAAAATAGCGCTTGAATCCTGGAGTAATTTTACCTCTTGCCGTTTGTTCTGCTTTAGGAATTCATTGTGCGTTTTTGATTTTGTATTGTTTTCTATCCATATTTAGAGTGAGTAGTTTATCTTAGGTATATGTACCTCATAATCAGACGCTGATATACTATTGGGTGAAAATGTATTCCCTGCCAATTGAGACTAGAACTGGAAAAATCAAAAGCAATCTGTTATCTGGGTGCCTGACGAACTTTGATAATTTTCGAAAAATTTATTCGTTTGTACATCATTTCGTTTTTCACAGTTGTTTAAAGAAATCTTGTAAGTAGTTACCTTTGTGGTCTCTCAATGGCAACCAGTTATCTTGAACACAAGAGTCTGGATTCGTTCTAAACACCACGGAGTTCATTTGTTTTGTGCTGCTTGAGTAAGCAGCGTCTGTACACCCCCCTATCCGCCTTTAGCTGTTCATTAATTTATCATGTCACTGAACAGTTTCAGTGTGCCCGACTATTAACAACTATGTGTTTCCTTTCAGTCACATAAAGAAGCAGCGCATTTTGGCATTTTACCACCGTTTTAATCAGTCTGTTAGTAGGCAGGCCAAGTGAGTATCGGGTATCACATTCGTATCTTGCAACATAACAGATTTAGGCAGCCGACAGTAGGATCGAGCTATAGATAGTTCTATGGAAAACTGTTTACCTGCATGCATATCTGCAACTGTGTTAAGCGAACCGGAACTGTCAGCTCACAAGGTCCCTTCGTGCTGTTGTCAATGTGGGTCAACTTTAATTTCATAGTGTTTTAGTCAGTTGTGTTTGACGATTTGATCTATGGATAAGGTGAAGCACCAGCATATAACAAGCAAATAACAGGAAATTCCTCAAAATTGGATCAAGTGGTTTAAGAAAAACCTGGGTGGCTTCGGAATGTCTGCTATAGCTGATGAAACCTCAGGCTTCTTGCTGTAGCAAATGACACTTTGGGTTGCTTTGTGCACGTACAGTAATCAGGTGGTCAGAATAGTGACTGATAAATCCAAAATATCTGTCCTTTTGTTACCTAATCCACTAATCCCAGCCTGAATCTGCGGCGTTCACGACCACAGCTGTAGAGAAGTTGGTACACCATCTAATCAATGTATTCCAGAACAACGGATCTCCTAGAAAGCTTGTAGAGATAAGCTTCAGGATGACAAATCAATAACAGCAACCGCGAAAACATGCCACCAGACGAGCAGTTCTACGTCCGAAGACAGAACAAGATGATTGGCTCAAAAATGAATTCTTGTAGCCCAAAAACCGAATGCTAATTTAAGGAAACTGATCCCCAGGTGGAAGAACAAACAAGACAAAAACGAGGAACGATGCAATGTACCAAATCAACTGTGGTTACCGCAACATCATCATCATCATCATTGTCAGCTGTAATAACCGCGTACTCGTCGTACAGTGGTTGCAGCTGCCGCAGTTTCGTTCACCGATGATTTGGGGCAGGAGGTAGGTAGCTGCGCATTGCAGGCGCGAGCTGGTAAATTGGTGCATAAATCCACCACTGTCAGTGTGCTGTCAAGTGGGGGGGGGGTGGAAAAG
>NW_008752164.1:29761-30406 GCF_000715545.1 Opisthorchis viverrini | reverse complement strand
CTGGAAGCAGTGTCGCTGTTCCAGAATGTGTCGGAGGGTAAAGATATGATCGATGCAACCTCTCACAGGACGGAACCCAGCTTGGTTTTCACGGATCTGCCTATCCCTGTGTTCAGTAAACCTTCGAAGGATAAGGCCAGAGGGCACCTTCGATGCCACAGCTAACAGGCTGATGCCACGGTGGTTTTCGCATAGCGTCCGTGTACCCTCTTTGAAGATAGGGATAACTGTCGACATGCCCCATTCTGCAGGCACTTCTTCTTTGTCCCACTTAGTACCAGTAAGCTTCGTCAGGTGGATCACCATGGAATTTCCGCCTTTTTTGAAGAGAGCTGGATACAGATCGTCCGGTCCTGGTGCCTTCTTACGTTTCAGTATGGTTATTTCGTACCCTATTTCGTCTTCCGAATGGCGATCAAGGTTTACATTCCATTCGCCCGTATGCATTATCTTCACCGGCTGTGTTGCAGGAGGCCAGCAGAACTGCTCTTCGAAGTTTTCGGCTCATCTCTCCACTCGACGTTTTTGCGAGTGAATTAATGATTCATCTTTTTCACTTATCGTTTCGCTGACTGTTGCTTTCCTAGGGCCAGTCGATCCTATCAGTTGATAAAGAGCACGGCTGTTTCCCGTAGCAAAAGCCTT
>NW_008752164.1:0-28213 GCF_000715545.1 Opisthorchis viverrini | reverse complement strand
CAGCGTGGAGCATAAGGCCCTTCGGTCAGATGACTGACAGTCAAATGGCCCAGCGACGTTTGCTTGTGCACTGGGAAGGGGTTGGGGAGGGACATCGGTGGACGCTGAACTGCGCGGGCAAATGATACTTCCCGGTTGCCCAGGCCGAGGAAGGGGGTTTGGTTGAGGTACCCCACCTTGAGCCTTTGACTCAAAAGTCTGACTCACGACGCAGTGGGAGGATGTAGGGTTATGTCAGAGGACCCTGACCTTAGACTCTGACTCAAAAGTCTGACCCACGAGGCAGTGGAAGAACGTAGGGTTTTATTTAGTGACCCTGCTCGGAGCCGACGACTCAACAGTCTGATCTCCTCGGCTGCAGGGGTTTGGCCTAACACGAGGGCGCAGGGAATAAGACATTACTTTCTCATTCCTGATGCGGCTGCGCACAGCAGGTGCCTTTTGAGCAGCACCGGGCTCTTTGGTTTTAAAGGTATTTCGACCGTATCGGATAATGCGCCGGCGGTCACGGTCAACCGTTGGGCGATCGGAGTGTGCGGTTTTTGGGGCCGACCTTTTCTAACCCATCCTTCCTCGGGGGAAGGCAGCATCGCTGCTTCCATAAATATGGACATGCTGGTCGCCTGAGGAAACACCTTACTGCCTTCACACACCTGTCGCAGAAGATAGTACGACTTTACCCCTAGACCGCCTCGTAGCACGATTACTCGTAGTACGGGGTCTCGCTGCTCTTGGTCTGGCTGCTCCTCTTTGGCCTTCCTGGCATGGTTGCACCTTGTGGAACGAACTTCCAGCCAATGTAGCCCGCGGGTTCGCTGCAGCACTCAAGACCGACCACCACGTCAAGGTGGCAGCTTTAGGTCGGGACTAACGCAACAAATTCTACGTTAAACAAACAGGCAGGAAATTATGTACACAACGCGGACGTCCGGAGGCGTGACCCGCTATTCTTGATATCCTTGCACAAAGACCAGGAAGGCAACGAATTCAACCTAGAAAACGCAAGTATTTTGGCGAGACACGGAAAGGGATTTATGGAAGCATCGTACACTACGGAGGATTGGATCAACCAATGCATTTAATTGGATCCGATTTAATCACCACCATGCACATAGGATAAACATCTCGACCAGAATGCTCAAGGGGAGCCAACTGTCGGCCTCAAATGCCACTAAACAAAAAATAGCTGAGAGTAGGATGAACAAAATTATAATCTGAAACCCAGAGGGGTCACGGAAAGAAGTTATTCCAGCACCGACCGGAGGACGAGGGCAGGGAGCCAAGTTCAAATATCATATGGTGATCACTCGTTCAGGACACATGATAACGGAGCAGTCAATGGAACCACCCGACTGAACGACTAATCATGGTAAAGGGTCAACCCCGGCTAGCAGCATGTATAATAACACACGCGACACTACTCAACGCGCGACCAACAACCCACTACTTCCTTCACTGCGCTCCCCGACAGCGCACTGATGATGCTAACTCGATTGGTGATGAAACGCTGGCAATGAAACAGGCCAGCTGAGCGAACAAACCACAGAACATCTACGCTACCTGAATAGCCAAAATTTATCCGTAGTAAACTGTAAAATGCTACTGAAATAATTATTCCACTCATTTGGTCAGCCGAAATACTGAAGCTTCAATTTCTCTTTGTTGCCCTTACTCGTCAAACTTAGCACTGTTGATAGCAAAAGCAACGTAGACAATTCGCCAAGTTGGTCGAATTCTTCAGGTCAATGCGCACAGATCAGATAACGATGATCTTACTAGCAGCAAGGTCCCGGTTTCTCAAGTTACACTGCTATCATTTTGTCGAGGCATTTTCCTGTTAATCGAGGCGGATTTCATACCTTGCGGTAAAAGTTAGAACCAGCTCAATTCATATCGTAAAACTATTTCAGTTTGCACGATTAATGCATTTGACAATTTGTTTTTTGGTTATCTTAGCCCTAGTAGTGAGGTATTAAACTGGCTACATCCTTAACCTTTAGAGAAATGGCGGATGTTTGGCGGTTGTTTACCGACCATTAGTGTATCCTACTTGAGCTGTAACGAAGAAATGGTACATCGAATATAACCCTAGGTAGTGACAGTGATGTTGACTTGTCATTCAACATCCTCTCCTTATATCGTTTGGCGACAGGCAGCTATGCTTCAGGTAAAGAGGGCTATCTTGATTGAAGAAAAGTACTACGGGATGTACATAGTGTAAAACGGTTTATGATTCAGGGGAAAGATTTTTCTACGGCACCATTGAAAACCGGGTGCCACCTCAGTAGGACAATAAATAACAAATAAGTTTCAGTCTTATGAAACTCAAGAATTTATTATAGGCGGTGGTTGACTCGAAACTTTCAGTTGGGTATACTTGTCCGCATGATTTGAGCTGTCAAAGCATCAAACACGTCCACCTAGCGGCACCCTCTGCTTGAGAACAATACATTTTCGTGAATTTATCACTAAGATCAGTGCAAGGCATGCGAATACATAGGCAACACAAGCTAGTGACATTAAACACTGTCTCAAGGGACCAAAAATACCCTAATTAACGGACAGTATTCATCCAACTCTCGTAGATTTTCAACATAATTCCATTAAAAATTTGCTCAGCCGCTTTAACTTTTGGCGTGTTTTGAATGTTTTTAGTTTGCTAGCAAGTTAACGGATTGCTGTTAAGCATGGGACTCCGTCGTTTCAGGACCACAACGAGTAGCTCTAGTTTGGGATGAAAACTAATCTTGGAAATTTCCGCAAAATTGTGAAATTATTCTCGTGTTCCTCTTCAGTAAAGCATCTGGACACGAAATGGTAAGGTTAAGTTGTGCCACGCAAACAAGATTTTGAGTAGACCCATCCGCGTACTCCTAGCTTTGTGCGTTATTATGGGAAACAACAATTGTCGGTCTATATTAGGATGTGTGGTGATTATATGTACGCCCATTTCGAGCAGGTAGAACAATATTTCCTTCGAGTTTGTTGCATGTACTTAAATTTTGTGGGAAAGTTTCCTATCCACGGAAGTTTCTCGGCACCAGGTATCAGTTGGTCTTCTAGTGGAGAGGATTCTTGAAATGGTTTGAAATGGTTTTTCAAACAAATCATTGTGCAGCTACGAAGGTTAAGTACCGCATAGGTGGAAGTACTGCATATAGGCGGACAGATATTTGGACCACATTTAAGTAGGGTTCTTGAGAAAAATCCAACAATTCAGTCTCCGATTTCTTCAAATTTTGTGAGAAATTTAGAGAACCCCCGTCCCTGGTTCCCAGAAACTACATTTATGTACTATCAGTCGTGCCCATTCGAGAATGTGCTCTGAGGTTACACTCACACCAAGTAATCCAGAAGAGCCGAAAACCCAGCAGGCAAATCCACTTATGGGATGGATAGTTTGTAATACTGGTCTACTCTATCAACACTCCGGTTGATGTGTACAGTTTTCATATGAGCCCGAACAAAACCCCATGTTCGTCTATCCTATACGGTGAAAGATCATCCCACCCAATTTGTTGTTGGCTATCACTATACCAATAGTTTCTCTTGATTACAATGATATTTCCGAATTTTGTCGTTTTGTGTGCAAATATAGCTTTTCTCTCTTATGGATGTTGACTTTCACTGGTCTATTGGTTGTTGATCTGGTGGCTGTTGATCTGTTCGCCGAGCTTGGCAATTGGCTTGCAAACGTTTCGTCACCATACGAGGAGACATCATCAGTGCGCAGTTGAGTGGGTACTTCTTCCTTGCCTGCGTGCGCTTATATAGCATTCGAGGGTTATCTGTTTTCTTCTGACGTGATTGGCTACTTAAAGTGTAACAAATTTGGTGAATCTATTGGTCCATTTGTGATCTTTGTTGCGTTGTGGTCTGCGTTCCTTTGTGTCGATTGGTTATCCTCACGCCTTCTATTTTTAGTAGTTCGTTCTCTCCGGCCTCGGGTTGTATTGCGTTGTGGTCTGACGTTCTTGAGTTTGATTGGTTGCTTGTGCCGCCCTATTTCCTCCACCGTAGCGGTCAGCGTCCCTTCGTCCGTCGGTTGATTTGGTGCTTTGATTGGGCGCTTCCTCCAATCCAATTGATGTGTCCGTTTGAATGATGTTTTCCTCCTTCTCTTATGATTTCCTCGTCTGGTTGATTTTGCAGCTTTAAGCTCGGTGGTTCTGGAGTTCTCTCGCTCTTAGTGGCTGGTAAATGGGATCAATTTCGATGTGTTTGTTGATCGCCTCTTCGGTGGAGTACCATGCTTCCATAAATTCGCGTTCGTTTTTTGTTCTTGCTTGAGCCAATATGCAGACGCCGCTCCAGTCGAACTCGTGTCCTTCCTGATCTTTGTGTGCAGAGATGAGGGAGAACTGATCGTGCCTCTTGGTGGCGAGCTTGTGTTCATGTATTCTGGCTGAGAGCTTCCTTCCTGTTTGTCCTACATACCGTTTGTCGCAGTCCTTGCATTGGATCCTGTATATGACATTGTTCTTCGCCATTGGATCTAATTTCCCTTTTGGTCTTGATAGTGTCCTCCTTAGAGTGCTCGCAGGCTTGTAAGCGACCAATATATTGTGCTGTCGTAAGAGCCTTGCCGTCATTTCAGCGGTGTTCTTGATGTACGGGAGTGTGATTCGCTTACTTGCATTTTGTCCTGTTGCATCGTTCGTATTTGGCTTCCTGAGTGTTCTCCAGATGAAATTCCTCGGGTATCCATTTTTCTGAAACAATCTGTATAGGCGCTTTTCTTCTTTGATCTTGGATTCTGTTGTGCTGCAGTGTGTCTCGATCCGCTTGAAAAGTGTCCGAACGCAGCTTTGTTTGTGGCAATTTGGATGGTTGCTGTGGTAGCTGAGGATTTGGTCCGTATGTGTCGCCTTTCTGTAGACTTCAGTTTGTAGCTGTCCGTTCGGCAATCTAGTGACAAGGACGTCCAGGAACGCCAGTTTTCCGTTGTTTTCTTCTTCAGTTGGTTGGTTGATGTCGTCAAAGACGTTGTTTAGCATGTACACCTCAGTTATTAGTTATTGTTCTACTCGGAAGCTATCCCTATGAGGTCGTGTGTTCTCAGTTTACACAAAATTCAAGGATATTTGTAACGCGCTTCTTTCAGGGTGGTTTGACGTAATCAGACAAGGTCGGTCAACATATGACCTTGATGAAACGTTGGCTGCCCGCAAGAGTGAAAATGGTCATAGTTGACCTCAGTAGTTTACTTTGCCTTTTGTTACTGGATCTATGACGTTTTTCAGGAATGGGCCTTCTCATATAAGTAAGGCAGATACTCACACAACTTTTGAGAAACCCAATATTCGCCAGACTATCGTAATCGAGAGTTACCGGAAAACGACTCATCACGTGTACAAAGTTGCCACGGTTGATTAGAATGGTGATGTCAAACATGGGTTTTATAAGCTACGTACGGAAACGGAAGGCGTTTCGCAATCCAGCGTTAAACCATAATCATGACAATTCCTGATTAGTTGCCAAAATCTTGAAGTTGCAAGGAAGACGAGAACAGCGACGTAATGTTTGAGTTTTAGGGCCACGATGATCTCGCTGAAACTCATTTATTCAAGGTTTACTCATGCCTGTGAAGGTGAACGGCGACCAGTAAGACTAACACGACGAGTTCTCACACAGGGGGGCTGTCATGAGGCAAAATTATGCTATTCTTCAGAAATAGGAATGCAGCTGACCGTCGAAGAACGCAAGAAAGACCCGAGAGAAGACACCTCCATGTGCCACAAAATAGCCACGCCACTTGCTAAAGGCTAAGTCTCCGTGGTTTATTCATTGCCAAATGGAAAATGTTCATATTTCCATAGAACGGCTAGTGCATACCCACCAGCATCACATCTAAACGTAGATAGCTGGAACTGAACTGAGGATATTTGGCTCTTTACTTACCAACACCATGAAGTCATATGATTCTATTGAACACACCATCACTATTTATACAGTTATCAATATACAATGGAGGTTCGTGTGGCACTATAAGGAGTCAGATAAAGTTCAAAGGAATTGGCAGGTGACTCCGGTACCCAAAAGTAAACTGGAAACTGGTGGTAATGATCAGTGACGTCATTTCGTCTAGACCTACTAAATTAAAGAAAACTCTGCATGTTCATCCGCTTTTGCTCCGATCTACAGCGACGTTGAGATCATGTGTCCAGCTTCATATTTGGCTCCGCGTAAACTCTAACTAAACTCAAGCTAACTAAGTATAAACAGACGTCTACGGTTCATCCATGAGTGACGAGTGAACCCAGATCGAACGTCAAAGATTCACATGTGAGTGGAGCGTTTTCATCCAAAATAAATAAATATCACCACAGGGTTCATGCACATTCCCTTCGCTATGTGCCAAGTAGCATTCCATCTTCAGTAATTGCAAGTGAACTATCCCTTTTCATAACGTTAGATAATGCTGAGGATTATCTCATAAAGATATTTGGTTAACAATTTCCATTGATGCAGCCATTCAGACTTGAACGAATCACGTTCGTTTATTTCCCCATCGCGCGCACACAACAGAAGAACGAGAAATGATTCGGCTTTATGAGAAATATAGGAGAGTGATCTAGGTAACTCTGTCACATGACAAACGAGCGTAGTTAGTATGAGAGTTTTAAACCAAGAAAGGCTTCATAGTGGCTACACGAGAAAACTCAGTGTCATTGGCACGAAATATTGCGAATGATGGCGCCAACCAGTTGTACGAGTATCTGTGAATACTTGGGTGGAAGCCAACAAGTGGCAGAAATTTTGGACAACTGCCGGCCATTGGTAGATACTCTGGCATAGATTGCACTGACGCATTTATTATTTCAGTATGCTTGTTTCAGATCAGCATGGAATACAGGCAGAAATCTATGCCAGCTAACTGAACTGCTTCGTCTCAAGCCGTTTGGTGCTTATTCGTTTGCGCTTGTAACAAACTAATGAAATGTTCATCGCTTCGTGGTGTTGAGTAAGCCGTTTGACTATTCCAGTTTGTCATAACAGTCATTGACCTCCCAACATGAACGCTTCAAAAGCGATGCAGAGTTCTTCATTCTGGGTAAGAAATAAATTCTGAACTGAGGTGAAGGTCGTGGTGTAAGATAAATTGTTGCAGGAGATTCGCACAGAAATATATATTCCGTATGTTTCTTTGTGAGTTTGGCCGTTTTAAAAACTTTTAAATGGGTATTTTCCGTATATGGAGTAGTGCGTTCAAATGTAAATCAACATGATTGTAAGGACGTTTCTTGTGTAAAGGTACGGGTGAGAGAATGCACTGGGATTTAGTTGAATCTTTGGTAAACATTACCGTGTATTTCACATGCGTGTATTTCTGGAAACGTGTACAAATTGGGTTCAGGTAGAACACATGGTAAATGGGAACTCGGGATGGGGGCCTGCTTGATGAGTCCCACGAAATATGAAATTGGTAATAGGTTGTCAAGGGGTAGTTAAAAACCCTATATGTAATATGTTTTGTCAAAAAATATACTGCAGCAGCCGGCCTTTGTACAGCAAACTCACTTAGGGAATGTCCTGAACAAGGGATTCTTCTGACGTTCTTCTGTGCAACCCTTTATTACCAACGTGATTGGTAAATTAGTTTACTTCATCAATGTCACAACTTCCTTTTTGCTGAAAAATGTGATTGTGAGCTTCAAACACAACGCACTGCCTGAATCATTCGATGCGCTGCACCGAAATTTAAAGTGTTCTTCATGAGCGCACCATGATCAGCTCATTTTCAGGATGCTGGAAAGTGGTTTCGCTTCCATGTTGTAACCAGTCTCTTGTTAGACATTGATTTCAACGTGGAGGGGAAATATGAACGACTAGATTCAATTTGCACCCATCAGCGACATACCAGAATCACGAAACGGCTCTCCCACTGACGGCATCCTTCATCTGGCCTACAGCACTAACTACGCCCGGTCATTAACGTAAGGTTTTCAAACCCCTCCCTGTTAGTAGAAAATAAGTTCTAATCACTAGTACCCAGCTTCATTCGTGAAAACCATGAGTTCGTGTATAAGGCTGATTGTAACGCCAATAAAGGGACGGGTGCCATTCCATTTTTAGTTCACCACGTTGTTTTCAAACATTTTGTGGTGTATACTCACAAATTCTCGTTATACACAAGGTACGAACCTCACTTTGCCTTTACCGTTGCGTCTTTTTTAAATGTATCAGCCGGTATGTGAGTACTGCCTTGGAATTTAGGCCAAGCCTCAACCCCAAGAGTAGGCAGACGGAACGCTTGAGCTTTCTACACAATAACATCGGTCGCTCTTCATCCACAGGCTTAGGTCCTTGCGGCGGGCACCATGAACGAATCAGACATCGAACTGAGGCGAAAGCCTAACGATTGCGCACGGCACCACATGGGGAAAAGACAGGGCATCATGCAAGTTTCTCTCACGAAAGATCAAGTGAATGTTTTACATTCTCACAGATGGGAAATAGGTAAACCCTGTGCACCGTTGTTTATGCATTTAAGCGGGAACATGAGCGTATGATCTGAAGCTTGATGTAATGTGCACGCCATGCAAGCAACGATACAGGGTTACCGAAACAAATGACAAACATTTCGGCGCTTACCTGAAGTTTGAGCAAATGCCCCTTCTTCAATGGAGAAAAGTACAGCACCGAAATATTCATCAACAAAATGCACGTGACTAGAAAATTCACCAGAAGAATTTGTCAAAGTGAATACACTCACAGATTCTTACAAAAAGCTTAATAATTTACACCGTCATCTCTTCGTGTAATTATTGAGTGTAGCATGGTGACTATGACATGAAGACCTCTTAGGAATCTCGCTGAAATCATTTTTTAAATGTTTCCGTACATTTTATATTTTGAAGGACCTGAAAAGCCGTCAACTTTCAGCAACCGGTCGCAACAAACAACACAACCTCTGTTCATAGAAAGCAATCTTTGAGTACTAGGTTATTAACTGGCTTCATCAGTTACCTTTCTATTGTTAAGTTTTGGGTTAATTCATGGTGAGGTGAAGCTTAGTTCTAAGTTTAGTTTTCTGATTGCCGACAAAACCAAGGCCGATTGTTGTTCACACAACCCCATCGCCTAATAACACAAGTGAACTTAACAACTGATCTAGTACTGTTCCCAAACGTGGCTCCAATAATGACATTCTTGACATGTCTATAAAGATACGTCACTGTCGAAAACCCAACCTCCAGGCACCACTTAGCTCCAAACATTGCTGATCTACTATCAGAATGTAAGTACCGTTTGAAGCTGGGCCAAGTTCGACAACCTGACTAATGTGGCGGAGATGTATTTCAGTAGCACTGTCGACGAGTGAATCCACTACACCGACATACTGTACTTGGGTTTCGTTTGGCCCAAACTACAGTTTATAGGTAGCACCATCTGCCGGAACACGTCAGAGTTGCCACACTTGCTGAAGGTACTGAAGCTTGAATTCAGGAACAAACTGCCTGGGAAGAACGAAGTACTCATCTTTATAGCCGGTAAAATACGCCCGGATTTCACAAAACTTGTGATCAATGCTAGGCTTATTTAGTCACCCTATGAATCTTTGGACTCATCGGATGAAGCAACCAACGCACGGCTTTATGCGCACATCCCAGTATGCAGACCAGGATAACTTTCCTCACCGGATGAGTCAAAATACATCCCACCATGTTTTACAGCTGGAAACGAAACGGTATACTACTTTCGTGAACATACTGAGCGAAAATTAGGTTTGACACCCCCTCTGTCAAGGAACTAGATTTACCAACGAAATCAGTAGACAAAAATATGGACTTCAGGTAGGATGTCCGCTCAATTTTAATCTGACGGGTATATTCTCGAGTAAAATGTGGTTAATTACACAAGTCTAATTATAGAATGACGATGTGCTGTTGATGTCTTCTGGTTCTCAAATGTTTGAAAGAACTCCGACAAGCCACATCAACAATATTGTCCGTGTGAATCGTAACTCGATCGGCCATCAAGAGTGTCAAAAGAGGCGAAAGAAAAACAAAACAACGGGACGCGCAAGCATGAGTGGAAATACACTTCAAAGGTGTTGACCCCGTGAGGTGGAGAGAAAACGTGTCGGATACTCGAATTTACGGACTATTGTTCACAATGATATCTGGGGATTATGAAGCGTTGACTTTTGCCAAACAAGAACTTGCAAAAGTTGTGAAATATGCCTTTGGTGTTGGAGGAATGTGTTAAGCCTAACTAGCAAGAAAGTAAAATACAGCAGCTTAAGATTTGTGCTTGAAAACTTTTTTACACTGCATGTTTTGTCTAGGTACTACTGTTTTTCTGAGGTCAAATCGTGAACAAATGTCCAATTCTCGATTGTTGTCGCAACAAGCAGTGTGCGCTTACTTTTTCGTACCTCTCTATTGTCCTCTGTAAATAGTACAGGGATGGGTTTGGAGGACTAATGCGTGAAGAGAAAATTTCCCTGAATCGGAGAAATTACATAACCAGCTCACTGTTCTAGCAGTAGACATGGAAATTTAAAAAGGACTCAGGCCTTCCTCAACATCCACAAGTTATCTCATACTAGATAGTAGTCTGTGAGATCTCGTATTCCAACGGTGGATGCTACCATCTAAATGGGCTTTCACAATGTCAAGGATAGTGCTCCGAAGAAACACGCACAATTGGAACATCTGCTGGCTGATGCACAATCTCAAACCTTGTTTTGTTTATTGACCTGGCATTTTCACACATTCAGCTGGGCTCCGTGTGGGTCTCCCACAAAATCAAATTCGTTTGTAATTGAGAGTATTTTACTATTTTCTTGCGATTGGGCTCAAGTAGAACATAATGTTGACAGAACCTCAAGGACTCTACCTATCTGACCCCACCCAAGAAGGGCAAAACCGATCTTGGGCTGCCGAGTAGTTTTCAGTGACCTTATGAGTGGTGTATTGCATCTTTTGTATAGATATTTTGATCGCTTGTTCGGAGAGCCGCCCATCAGTTTTAGGTGATCCACCAAATTCACGCCCGATTTTTCATTCCTGATCTCCATTATTAATTATCGACTTTAACCGGTGGCTTTCATTGGCCCCTTGTACTCCCACTCATATAATTTTGTATACATCCAAAAAAAATTTTGCATAGTCAAGTAATCGGAGCGCACAATGTTCAGGCTCCTGCCTTTCATATAGCATCAGACTAAGAAAGTTAGACGGTCCGAGTGTTATTTGTTTCAAAACCCATTGGATTCTAATCGTTTTGTCTCATATGACCCCGAAACTTTACAGTTCCGCGAGATACATTTTACTCCACGATCACCCAGGTGTTCACATTTAATGAATATCTTACAAATCTGTTCGCAATTTCGCAAAAATTTGAACCAGCTTCGAGTAGTTTTGGATAATTCCTCACTGAAATCGCGTGCACAGCTCATGAGATATTTTTATCCTAAGCACGGAGAAGAAAGCTGCATCACCGGAAATGCAACTGGATTGGTGTAGACCAAAGTCCGAATTCTCAATTGAACGTTTGTTGGCGTGATTTTGCAGAGGTAATGTTAGATAAAACAGTTCTCGCATTGTGCGCCAATTTTTCGATAGGAGTTGTATTAGAACATCTGATGAGAGTCAGAATGAATAATTGTTCAGTTGAGCAGTTTTTCGGCAGTTGACATGTTAAATAGACTTAATCTGTTTAAGACCAAGATATACAGCCAGCGCAAATAATCCAAACCTAACGGCATCATCCCAGTTGCAACGCGGATTGGAATTCATGTGAACAGAAAAGAAATATAACTGACACGTCTTGCAAAATCGGATGAACTTTGTTGCATCATAAACCTGAAAAATGAATTACCCGCGAATGAAAGAGCATTTTCGATGGTAGTAAGCATCAGCTGTTAGCTAGTACGAAAGAATAACGGGGCGGCCGAAATACGAAATGCCGAGGGACAGAGGAAGCGTACGTTTTCGCATACTGAAGTTGCATGTGTTCCCCCCACAAGCCCACGCGGATCAAGTATGGTTATTAAGCGCGGCATCATGGTAATAACAGCGTTCAGTTCACAGTGTTTAAAATCACAAAACTAAACAAAATCGTGAATTTCGCCTATGAAACTTGAATTGCTTGGGGAAAAACGTCCTGCTAAAAGTGTGAAAGTTGCATTCCGTTCAATTCTGATTTAAGTAGAGCATATGGTTGACAGATACTCGGAGTTGTGCCTACCTGATGAACCTCAAAAAGGGCAAAACAGGTCGTCGGCTGTGTAGTGATTTCAGCAAGCTCATCAGTGGTGCACGGCTTCTATAAAATGTATTGTGATATCTAAAATGTTGTACCCACTGAAACATCAGGTAGTTCTTGTGCAGGGAAATCAGTTAGAAAATATCACAAGTGAGCGTTCCGGCTGAGCCCTCCGTGAAAAACAAATTGGTGTACCAATAACTGTATGAGTCTCCGCTCTGTTCCGTCCGTGTAGACTTCATTCTGGTTAAAGAAGAACGGAATGGGTCAAAAGCGTGACAGAATTTTCAGAAAATATTTTCACAATATTTTAAATCAGTGCCTCCAGTTAGTTTGAATAAAGTTAGGTAAGCAAGCAAGTAGTGTCCCGCTAGTGTCAAGCGAGTATAGCCAGTTAAATTGAACCTTGAGTTATTCTCCACCAGAAGTACTGGAGGAACTAATTCTTTTTCATGGGTTTGAATACTTGGCTCCATTTTAGCTAACCTGAATTTGCTTTCCGGTGCAATCCTTCGCTTTATTTCATGTGTATGTGCTAGTTTGCAAAACATTTGAAAGGTTGCCGTCGTTTTGACTTTTTTCACAGGAGGCACATTTGACATGTAAAAGTTGACTGTTAGTGCCGTATATTCTGATTGAAAGAAAGTTAAGAAACTTCAAGTTTACAACACACCTTATTTAAGCAGACACCTACTGGGAATACCAAAATATTTATCCCACTGCGACCTTTTCTTAATGGGCAAATTAGATATGCGTTGCCTACTCTCTGAGCCTTAATGAAGATTTTCATGTGCATGAATGTTTTAAACATCCGTGTTTGGACAGCTAAATAGCTCGCTTCGACAGATTCTCGTTTGTAGCTGTCAGTATACTAAGTGTTCTTTAGGTAGTTATAAAAGAGAAAATGTCGTGCTTCCTGTAAAAACTGAAACACAGCACACACTGTGCTTCAACACATCTAATATATTGAGCACATTAATCGAGTTATCAATCTTTGCTCTCTCAGATTTCATAACTACGTCACATTCAGTCGAATTCACTTGGAATTTTTCAGAAGAGACTGCCTAAATTGAAAGCTGAGCTAAGTGCAGTCAGGCTCGGAAGACTGTGCAGATATAGTTAGTCAGGGCACTGTAAATTTTTACGGACGTATGCGCCCAAGTAGCAGTCAACCAGTGGAAGGTGATATTTTCTTTTGCATATCCCTCCCGAGAGTAACTGCGTCGTTTAGGAACTTGGCAAGTATCTCATTCTGTTCTGCGAATGGTTGTTTGGGTCTTAATGTTTCTAATGCCTATTGAATTAAAAGAAGAAAGTGGCAGGGCAAACAGCCCAACATTCGTCCTTCTGTCTTACACTCATTCAGTTTTATCAAATATATAATCCTTACGGGAAGATCATCATACACGTGGATTGCTTCGTATGAAATCTGAATACTGTATCGTTCGAAATGACATTTTTAGTTTGAATAATGCAAAGATGGCAGCACATTGCATAGTGGACGAAGGAGCACCTTGGCTTTATTATTTTCTCTACAAAGGTTCACAGGCGCAGAGCAGAACGCTTTTTCAAGCCAAGCACGCAGCTGAATCAAAGGTCATTACATCTAATAATCGTCTGGATGATTTTAGTGGGGATGACCCTAAAGATGGGAAGGGAAATCGCTAATTTTCCTTGAACCACTGTATGCCTCCGATAAAGCAGTGCATCTATTTAAAAGAAGCAAATGATATGACGGTAACGAGCATACTACTCCGGGTACGTCAAGCTGAACAATAATCATGAAAGCCATTTTTTGGCACTTTGCGTGTCGAGTTCCCTACAGGTGCATCAAAACTTGTGTCAACAAATATAATACAATGTTTTGAACGCTGGTCAAAGAACATTTTCACAATGTGGAAAGTCGTTGCGATAACTACCGCTCAGACTAGAACATTACTTCTCAATGAAGATGGTAACACACTTTCAACCGACAAAAGAAACATTGTCGGTAACCTGGCACAATAATGATTCTGAGCAGTTACAGGATGGAATCGATTAAGGATAGTGACGTTTCTCGAAACCGTACAGAACAGTCCATCGCGAGCAGTACTGTGTGCGACCCTGGGGTTTTCATAGTTCTGCTGCTTGGTTTATATTACTAGATAATCATTTTCCTGTGTTATATCGCGGCTGGTGTTGGCCGTATACAGGGACAAAAGTTTACAAAACAGCCTCATTTGAAACTGTTTTTCTTGTCGCGCTTTTTGAAGTTATCATGAAACACAGTTGTAAACCTTTGAGTTGTCTATTCAAGGTGAAGAAAACGACAAACAAAAAGTGTGGTCAAACACTAGTGTAACATTGGCCATGTGATGTGAATGGCATTTGTTTTAATTATTCGCACGTTCTTGCCAGAAGAGGGATAAATATGAGACTAATCAAGATTATGAACCCGACTGGACCAATATGAAAAAAATCACAGGATGAATTAATTAGTTTACAGGGAAACCTACACTTTTTCAATTGTGCATAGTGTGCTTGTGAAATAAGTAGATCCACAAACCCCATCGTGACCACACAATGAGATTTTATTGGATTGCCTAGAATTTAGGTGCAATATACAATTAGACATATTGCGGCGTAAAGGTATAGATATATCCCGAGTCATAGGACTGTGTGCGCGTACTGAGTATTGAAGGCCTCCGGCAATTCGCTTGCTAGATTAGAAGAACCAATCATGCATCACAGAAACCGCACTCGTTTAGCGAAATTATTCCCAAGCCTCAAAATAAAATAAGGGCAAGGGCTTGACTGGATTTTCATGCAACAATAATAAAAAGAACTCAGTGCGTGTAAATTCTGCGTTGTTTTACTCTTTTTCGGCAGGATGTTTGACTGGACTCCGTAAAATAAAGATAACTTTGTTTTACACAACAAATGTGTATTCAAGGCGTTTGCAAACTGAGCACCACACATGGCTATTTTTCTAGTAGTCATAAAAAACTTCCTTAATCTGACCAAGGATGTGAGCATAGGTTGCTTACTGACAAGGGACTTTAGAGGTGAACCTTATATTGTGGTCCAGATTGTCGTAGGTAATTTGGATTATGCATTGTTTCGAAATGAATCTAACTAAATGATCATCCCACAACTTTGGCTTGGCCGCACAACCACTCTGATGGCTGTGATCTGTCAAGTCTGTCTTTTCGCTTTTATATATCCATGGCAAGTCTCAAAATGTGGTTTATGACGTTCTTTGGGTCCGAAAATGTCGTCAGAATGATTAAGAGTCCTCAAATCAGTGCGTTATCACAGGAATAAGAACTGCTGCACTCTGGGCACTTTTATCCCTCGTGTTCTTTGTCTACTCATCGCCTTAACAAACAATATGCAGACAAATGATGACAAGTTTGAAATAGCCCACTCATTTGGATTTAATAAACTCTCTATACATTCACAGTTTTTTTTAATTTTTACAAGGAATCTGTCGGTCTTGACAGACGCCTGTGTAATTTCTTCATTAAGTAAAAGAGTTAAAGTATAAAGTTTTCACTATCCGCTGCTTGAAAATGGCAAGATTAAGACTGTTTTCGGCAAGTCTCTTCAATTTCTCATGCCGTCAAAAGTTTGACGACAATCCAGAAACTACTCAGTGCGTAAGTGCTGGATGCGTGCAATCTGCCGTGCAAAACCAGCCAGAGATCATGAGCTTAGAGATACACCGCAGCCTCCCCCAAAGCGTACGGATCGACTGAGGACGTAGATTCGGTCTGTTTTAAAGCAAAACAAGTTGCCATCCACCATCTAATGCACTTCACGCAAAATGTTTCAAAAGACTCCACGGAAAAGTTTCAAGCCAGCCGAAGCTTTGGTCGTTGAGTTGTGCTTCGTACTCCTCCATTCAAGCGTAACCTTCTAACAGTACAAAAACAAAAAACAGAATGTTTAAAAACATTATCGCAAATCGCGATGGGCAAAGTCTGGCTTTTGTACAAAGCTGCATTGTATAAGTTACATCAGGTTGTAACTGATAATTTGGTAGCCATATAAGTTTTACGCAGTGGTAGGATTTAGTAAGTTAATCGGTTACTTGCTTAAACCAAGGGACTGTGGTAAATATTAACCAGTCGGTCAGTAACTTGGGAATCAAACCATTGGCACAATATGAAACAGGTGAAAGTGGAATCGCACAAACGAAGTTTTTTCTGAAATTTTTCTTGTTCCTTAGACTGAATAAAGTAGTCCTTCATAGTTTCTTAGTCTTTTAAACCGGAATGTCCATGTAAATGCTTCTAGCCCCAACCCTTCCTACTTCCAAAAGGCCCAATTGCTAGTTTTTCGGAATTTGCAGAAAACACATTAAGAATCGGCAGGTTGCAAGTGGACTTCTATGTGCCAAATTAAAGGTACCGTCCCCAAAAATAGGTGGGCATTGTGCGAAAGTCAGCATTCACTGTAATTAGCCCCAACCTGGCCGATTCATATTTTAATTCCCAGTAAAAATTTGAAATGAGATAGTAGACGGAAATGTGGAATGTCCATGTTTGCTGCTCATTTTAAAAGAATTGCAGAAAGTGCAACCAGGTGGGTGCAGGCAAAGAACCGTTCCGTATACTCAACTTTGAATCACCTAGAAACCCCTGACAAATCCCTACAATTAGTAGGCAAGACGCGTTTTTGAATCAACTTAGCTGCCGGGAAACTAGCTAAGCTGGGTATGATTTCTGTGGCAATGTTCCCCGCAAATATAATTTTCGGTCATTGCACACAGGTAATTAATTAGTGAAGGTAGCACTCACTGTTTCATTCAGGTAAAGTCAATTTCCAACAAAAAATAGTGGACTTCAAACGTTAATTTTGTGCTGCAACATTACAGTACCAAGGTCGTGAGCTGGATTGAGATATTGGCTGAAAATTCTAAATTTGTAGACTTCATTCACCAGAGATAATCAATTAATTAAAACGCGCAATCTTGGAAAATAAAAATTAATAATGAAAATCAGCAGTGTGCTTCCTGGAAACATTGATTTCTTCGCTCATACATCATTCTCAGTTAGGCGTGCAGTGTCGATCCTTAGTCGCCAACTCCACCTCAGCGTGTACGCTTTGCTTGCCAGCATACAAACTGTGCAGAAGACGTCTTTCAATGTAACATCTGTTTTATTTAAGGCGAATGGAAGTCCTTCTTCGCGAAGAATGCGGGACATCTGGTTGGAATAATTGCATTGGATTAGAAAACACATGCGACTAAAAGTGCGATTAACAGAACGATCATAGGAAATGCTCCAACACAGTTCTCAGAATGCTTATTTATAACTTGGGAGTTCCACGAACTGGAAAATCTCTCTGTTGGAACACCATAAATCCGATAGGCCATTTCAGATATACTGGGCAAGAATTTTATCTTTTTAAAGTGCAAAGGTCTGAATTTTAACACGCTGTTATTTCATCGGCCGAAAGGGATCTTAATAAACTGCAAGACTTTGAGCGTAAGATTTAAGCACAAAACTTGATTTAATTCTTGCTTGTTTTTCACCGAGCGGCTGGCTGAGAGTACAGAACGAACGCGTTGTTTTTCAAACTTTACTGTATTTGTCTAGTTTGCGGGCGGGATGACACAGACTGCCTTTCATTCAATTGTTACTCATTTACTTGCCAATTTTCCTTCACAGGACACCTGACAAAAGATGAAAATGCACTCTCGTTCTCGGTCATGGAATTGCGTTACCTAGAGGGCAAAATATGTTGGAGCGTATTTGCAAGCGTTGCACTGTAACAACCTTGATAATGTTGGCGCACGGCGCAACAGAAAAAAATTTTGGTAATCCTGCCAAGAAAATTATAATTCCGGTAAAACTGATCGGACAGCGAGCAACGAGTTGGAGTGGGAAGATAGCAGATGTTGTGTCAAAACTTGTGGACAAGATACATGAACTGAAGTTAATGTTGCCGAAAAAATCAAAGACACTGCATAAGCTTTGGAGAGAAAAATTCACGTGCAGACAATTCAAACAATTCATTCATATTGAACATCAGGTGTCATCTATGCTAAACGTCGGTAACTCTGGCTTGTATATGTTTTTGCCTTTTTGCTGCCCACAAAACTTATGCCCAAAACTTCAATTAGGTCTTCCACACTTTGGTCAATATAAACTTGTCTCACGCGATGCCGACGTATTTTAGCTTGCTCCTTCTGATTAGTGGCCATCAGTCGACAGACCTGAGAGCCGTTTTGCCTGAGGATCATGGTTTAATCTACATTCTTATGAGCCGAAAGTAGCGATGAATTAGTGTTCGTACTTTGAATTTTGGGCAGTTCAAAGCCTACAACCCTTGTCTCATGTGCTAAAGTTTTTGCATCCGCGCTGCAATGGGCTTTCCGCAAAACGTATTTGCTAAAACAAAACTTGCAACAAATTACCCATTCATGTATACGATCGGATTGCTTGTCGGTCAACCACTCAGCAGACCCAAGCCTGAAGAATATAACTATCTCTTCTCACTTTCCAAAAAATTAAAATTCACGGTCCTAATGTACATTAATTTAGCTTCATTACTCAAAATCACAGGCGATTTGCAAATTTTTCGAATCGTTACTCAATTAAATTTAATGAAACAATTAACTGATGTCAAAGCTTTCTCTTGTTGGGAACCCAGTACAGTTTGCGACATGGATATGCGGGAAATGGTAATCCTAAGCAGCCTAGCTTGGAGTGATTACATTTACGTCTTTGAATGATAGAATATGCTTTTTCCAACTCGCACCGTAGATGGATTTGAAAATTTTCAAACTGAGCTTTGTCCTGCAAATGGTATCAACGCAGGTTTTACAGCCGTTTCATTCTTCTAGAGAATCATCAGCAGTGCGCGCCTCACAAACCGTAGAAACGTTTGGACCCAAATATTCTCACAAGCCGGCTTTCAGCTACATAATTAACCTGTGAGAGAATATGGTATCGCCTATCCTTTTTTTCTGGCTTCTCATGTAGCAAAGTTCCAGTTAAGAGTTTCACTCGTCATGTGAAGTACTCTCCCTTAGCTGACAAGAATGAAAACCAAATGGATTCAAAAAATAACAAAGCCACTAAAATTTTAACTGCTCTTCAAATGGTATATGTTTTCAGCACAAATGGGCCTTAAATGTTGCGATACAAAGTTTAATCCGTGTAATTTTTATCCTTGACGTTCTAGTGAATTAAATTCCCCAAAAAAACAGAATATGTCTGCGTAGTTTGCTGTAAAATGTTTTGTAGGCACCATTTTTATCCTATTTCAGGAGGAAGTAAATTCCGCCGCAGTGCACCACACGTAAAAGTGATGAGAATGTGGACGGCCGCCATCAGTTCCGAGTTTTCTATCTTTCGATGTTGTTCCCCAAATCACCATAAAATTTATTTTTTCTAATTGAACACCAATTTTTGTGTACATAGCGACCAACAGACTTCTTTAACTTAAAGTGCTTTCATCCACAGACCCAACTGGAATTCAACCCGAGCATTTTATTCTTAGCATCCGGTTCACGATTCGAATGCCTCTTTAAGTCGACGCCCAATCAGGAAATTTTTAAAAGTAATATTTCATGTTTGGAAAGTAAAGTTGAAATAACTGAATTATTTGTTTAATTCCCTGGATTTGCCTAATTCACTGTTGGTGAGGATATCCCTAGGTTTTTCTTTCAAATCTGATAAATGGTTAACAGTTAAGCTGTTGATGAATTCTTCCGCATCACATCCCTATCTAATTAGACAGAATTCTAGGCCTCAGCTTCACTTAGCCACAACACTGAAGTCTGACTGGCCAGCGTGGCGAGTACCTGGAATTACCTGATCTGATTGTATTTGTGTTACAATTTCTAGTGGCTGTGCTATCATATCGAGAAAAGTGCGTAATCATTCCGTTCTGTTTTTACATAACGAACTTTCTGGTCATCATACCAAACCAGTTGCGGTTGGCTGCTGTGTGATTTTCCTTTGATTAAGAAGATTGGCAGCGGAAGGTAAGAGAAGAGCCCCAGGTTCTGCACCTATTTAGCTGACAACAGTGCCGAAGTGCTTTATCAAATATCCTCACTTGCGAAACTCTGTTTTGAAATTCTTGTAGATTAAAATGTAAAATGTAAAATGTAAAAAGCATCCCATAGCTGGTAGAAAACGCTGTTTATTTTGATTGACCAAATCAAAAGTATAAGGATAGACAAATGTTTTGGAGCTTGTACGGTTTCATTAAGAAAAAATTTGACCGCGACACTAACATCAACTCCCTAAGCTCATTAATGATGTTTTGGGTGTGATGAATAGTACAATTTACCAACAACGTATTTTAGTCGTCCATTTGGAAAGCATCAGGTTGCAGTAATAATAAAAATTGGATGTTAGCAAAGTTTAAAATGAAGATCCCCCGACTGCATCTCGATATAAGGCGTGAAGACCAGGGGTCGGACCCGGGATTCTAATTTGCGCAGCATTCTTCCTTCAAACAAAGAATTTCTAAGTTTATTTCATGGCCTGACCGTTCACAGGCAATAAATAGAACTGAGCCTATGAGAAGCATCGCTTACAAAGTGCAGACAACTGCAGTGCTGATTCAGCAGATTGAATGTGTGTAAACTCCGACTACTCTTTGCTATTGTCGTAACAGTCTTACGCCCTCTGGTGGTTTCATTGTCTTATCTACCACACAATCATCTGTGATCTGAGCGTGACAGCAAATGACAACCAGTTTCCAGGTCAAACTATTTGACCGGCAGTTCCGCTGTCAAAATGGGCTTAACTTACAACTGCTTCACACATCATCATTTTGTTTTAGTGAGATTGGTAACTCTAATAAGACAAGAAAATCCAAAACAGGATACCTCTTATCCAACTAGATTCCAAGCAGATGGAATGGGTTTAATCCTGTTTCGCATTTGACCGTCTCATCCAACCTGATGCTGCACCATTTCATGAACAATAATTTTGTGGTTCTCTTGTACATCTTTTCTCTAGATTCGGCCATGTGGTTTCTCAAACAAAGAGACTGACCGGCCACCACGGATTCCAATTGAGTGCTTCGAAAATGTGACACAGCATCCTCACTGGACCGATACTGGATAACACAATCTTACCATCTCTGCCGAGTTAGAAAATGAGATGATAATATCATGTTAGCAGCCGATGTAATGCAGCAAACACCAGCTTGTGCACATCACGTGTAAAGGTGTATAGTGCCGCTCTCAAGTGAGATATCCTATCCCCTATGACAATGAATCATCATTTCAAGTTAACTAGGAACCATCATCTAGATTTCTAGAGGGCAGACGGAAAACGATTTACCTTTGACAAACGCAATCAGTGCAAACATCCCAATGCAATTTCTATCATTCAACTCAGGGTTTTCATCTGGTGCAGTTACGGCAATAAAGAATCAAAAACTACTTCAGTGTCAAACCAAGAGCAGTTCATTACCATTCCTCCAATATTATGTTGGTTTGCCAATTACTCTGGATCGGGGCTCCGAATGACAGACAACCCTAGTCCAAAACCAGGCAGAAAGTCTCGCTCCAGCACTTCTTGTGTAGCTTCGTTGATGATCGCTTACATGTCAAAGGGTCGTACCCAACTGACAATGTACTTTTGTAACGTGTTTGCCTTATCCTACTGATCCAAAGTTATTTCACTCTGATTAACCATTTGATGAAATTAAACTGCATCAACGTGACATAAGAGTAAGTAAAATACCGTTTCAAAAAATTGTCCCTCAAAATTATGCTTTACTTTGGCCATGTAGAACGGAGTTCTTTTTCATCTCGCGAGTGAGATGACAGCCATACGTCGGCTGAAGACGAGAGCTTTCTTGTAACTTAGCTTTAAAACGCTAACAGAGAAGCCAAATTTTTAAAGGGGTTTCTGACGGGCTTGGAAGCGCGGTGTGATTTGTCAGCATCGTGTGATAGACAGCACTCCATGAACTCCAAATTATCTGACAACTTCTTGAGGGCGTAACATCTAGGCTACAAAAACACCTGAATTTATTTGCCAAATATGATTGACAATTTACTCCAATGTCTTTCAACTTAAAACAAAATCTTCAGTAGAAAGATCACTGATTTTCTGTGAGAACACAATACATGACTCATTACCCATGAATCAACCGATCAATAACCGGGAGTCGATCTGCTTACTGATCACTGTTCACCGGTAACCAGAACATCCATCATCCAGCATTCTTCTCAAGTCAGCCACAAATACACTTGATGTGAACGAGTAGATGAAGAAGTGAACCATGTGGTTTGTCATCTGCAAGGAAACGACTAGAACTTCAACGAGGTCGCATTGTGAGAGGAATTCCCCAGAAGAGGTCAAGCAAAATTTATCTTGGAATAGAAAATGAAGTACGATGGGCATGGTCAAAGTGAAATGGCAGATAGCCATGCAGGACACAGTGCGCAGAATGCGCATCGACCTCGCAGTCGCACGCGAGTGGTTAGTTGACGGCTTTCCGTCATGCTGGGACCGTATGGTTACTGAATTGTCCACGGATGCAGATGTTCGTTTCATCGATTTTTGTGTCATTTGTATGCGTAATATGATTGTGGAATTGAGTATTAACATAAGTGCAAGGGGAACGAAAGAATAGATTGCAAAATCTAAGTAGTGCCAATAATTTGCAAACTCATTGTATTCGGCTTTCGGATCACAAGAGTCCTCGATGACCAAAACTGTCCAGAAAAAGTGTAAATTCACGCCGGCTAGAACAATTATGGTTAGTGCTAGTGCAACACTTCCGTTCCTGAGCCGGCATATCTGTCTAAACTTGATCGGTTCCCAGGTGCAGATAACACGCTCAATGCACAAAAGCACAATAATCCACGTTGATAGGTCACTACTGAATGTAAAGAGGAACAGTGGGCATTTACAACCAAGGAATGTTCTGAGATCAAACTGGCGGTTTGATAATCCTATCGACCACTGCCGTGAACAGCCATGAAGAAGAACGTAAGCGTCTGTCAAACTCATGGCTGAGAGGAAAAGACTCGTGGAACCAAGAGTGGATGTGATACGTCTGGACCAGATAACAAAGGAAATCAAATTCCCGGGTATTCCGATGAGTAGCAGGATAGGAGGTACCACAGAGTACAACCAAACAGCGGCATCAGAAAACGGTGAGGATGAGTTGTTGTACATATCCAACGTATCCAACTGTGTCGTTCCTCAGTCAACTTTGAGTATAGGAGAGAACAGATTTGCGAGCATACAGAAAACTGGTTTTTACTCTTATGTATTTAATTTCGTAAATCACCCCGTACTTATAGCTGTAGCTGTGGCCGTTCAGCCGGCCAATCAAAGTTACGCGTGCGTGAGGTTTGTTCATTGGTAAACCAGAAAAATACTTTACCGTACATCAGCCAATCGTCTCGATGACTGGACGTGAACAGTATCCGGATGCAAACTAGGTCAAATGCAGGTTGTAAAACACTCGTTAATGTATGAACATTCAGCTTGCGCAATATTTCCCTGAATCGCAGTATTCGCCCAGGATACAAGAAAAAGTTACGCCTTTCTTATTACCCTATTTCATGTTGATGCAAATCGGAGACTGAAATCTAAATTTTTGATCAAAACTGTGCATTTAGATTCTGTCGAAACAAAGTAGGTGACATGTTGTGACGTCATTCGGGTATGCTGGTTAGAAACCCTCAGCGCACCTAGTCGTACATGTAGATACAAGTTTGACTGTGTCTTGACTGCTACGGATGTGTCATGTCGTTGAACTGTGTGTCTTTGAAACGGAATCTGAGTGTTGCTGTGTTGCAATACTGTTGGAGAATGCTAGAAAGGCGTTCGGATAATGCGATAATCGGTTTGTAAACGAGACTAAACGAAAATTGTTTCTGATTCTATAACTAAAGCATAGATCTGATGATGAGAATCGATCCCGCAAAAGGTAGGTTTGTGTGCTATTTGGAATTAGACTAATTGACATGCCCAGCGAGTTTATTTTGCGGTGCTCATTTTGTGCCCAATGCTAGATCTCCGAGTTTCGTTTGCAGGAATTCCCTGATCTGTTTACAGTGAGACATCTTCACACACACTGATGAACACATTCCAAAAGGGATACACAAATAGTGCCAATAATTTGCAAACTCATTGTATTCGGCTTTCGGATCACAAGAGTCCTCGATGACCAAAACTGTCCAGAAAAAGTGTAAATTCACGCCGGCTAGAACAATTATGGTTAGTGCTAGTGCAACACTTCCGTTCCTGAGCCGGCATATCTGTCTAAACTTGATCGGTTCCCAGGTGCAGATAACACGCTCAATGCACAAAAGCACAATAATCCACGTTGATAGGTCACTACTGAATGTAAAGAGGAACAGTGGGCATTTACAACCAAGGAATGTTCTGAGATCAAACTGGCGGTTTGATAATCCTATCGACCACTGCCGTGAACAGCCATGAAGAAGAACGTAAGCGTCTGTCAAACTCATGGCTGAGAGGAAAAGACTCGTGGAACCAAGAGTGGATGTGATACGTCTGGACCAGATAACAAAGGAAATCAAATTCCCGGGTATTCCGATGAGTAGCAGGATAGGAGGTACCACAGAGTACAACCAAACAGCGGCATCAGAAAACGGTGAGGATGAGTTGTTGTACATATCCAACGTATCCAACTGTGTCGTTCCTCAGTCAACTTTGAGTATAGGAGAGAACAGATTTGCGAGCATACAGAAAACTGGTTTTTACTCTTATGTATTTAATTTCGTAAATCACCCCGTACTTATAGCTGTAGCTGTGGCCGTTCAGCCGGCCAATCAAAGTTACGCGTGCGTGAGGTTTGTTCATTGGTAAACCAGAAAAATACTTTACCGTAGATCAGCCAATCGTCTCGATGACTGGACGTGAACAGTATCCGGATGCAAACTAGGTCAAATGCAGGTTGTAAAACACTCGTTAATGTATGAACATTCAGCTTGCGCAATATTTCCCTGAATCGCAGTATTCGCCCAGGATACAAGAAAAAGTTACGCCTTTCTTATTACCCTATTTCATGTTGATGCAAATCGGAGACTGAAATCTAAATTTTTGATCAAAACTGTGCATTTAGATTCTGTCGAAACAAAGTAGGTGACATGTTGTGACGTCATTCGGGTATGCTGGTTAGAAACCCTCAGCGCACCTAGTCGTACATGTAGATACAAGTTTGACTGTGTCTTGACTGCTACGGATGTGTCATGTCGTTGAACTGTGTGTCTTTGAAACGGAATCTGAGTGTTGCTGTGTTGCAATACTGTTGGAGAATGCTAGAAAGGCGTTCGGATAATGCGATAATCGGTTTGTAAACGAGACTAAACGAAAATTGTTTCTGATTCTATAACTAAAGCATAGATCTGATGATGAGAATCGATCCCGCAAAAGGTAGGTTTGTGTGCTATTTGGAATTAGACTAATTGACATGCCCAGCGAGTTTATTTTGCGGTGCTCATTTTGTGCCCAATGCTAGATCTCCGAGTTTCGTTTGCAGGAATTCCCTGATCTGTTTACAGTGAGACATATTCACACACACTGATGAACACATTCCAAAAGGGATACACAAATTCTTGTTTGGAATCTAGAGGATCACTACAAAGAAGCATTTATTGGGTAGTGATTGAGCGAGAGATTCGAGTCTTCAGGCTATTTTTATGTCGAAATTCCATTAAAAATGTCCACATTTTGTTATTCTAGCCGTTTTTCCTGCTTTAAGGTGTCCCAATCGCTTAAGGGATGTAAATAAATATCACCCTCATTTTTTGCAAGCATACTGGTCCTTTCATTATTTGGACCAACTATAGTAGATGTAAACTTGATAGATGAAGTGGTTAGCCTTCAGCGTCACCCTGACGGGGACCACCATTGTAACTAATGAGTGCTGTGCCATAGTTACAGTCATGCATCTAAAATGCTTGATTTGCCGTTTCGTCTTGTAAATTGCTAACTGGCGTCTGTTACACAATTAGTAAACCACACGAGCGCGTTCCACAATGACCAGAAGTTGATGTCATCAAGATATCATAGTATAATTTACACATGTTAGAAGGAAGGTTAAAACTATGTTTGGGTGTCTGGTCATGAAAGATTAGAGATAACTTACAGTTTACAGACATTAACAAGACCAAGCAAGCAGCTCTCTTCTTGGTAGTTTGAGCCCACAACGCTCACTCCATTTCGATTTTCTAATTTTAAGTGACCAAATTTCTTCGGGTGAATGTTTTCAAATATTCCTACCTTGCAAAATCCCATAACATTCCAGGTTATCTCTAAACACTTTTCGAGCAAGTTCCATGTGGGCTGTTTGGTCGTAGTCTGCAGTCGATGGACAACTCTCCGAAGGAAGTTTATTTGCATTCGTAAAATTCTGAACAGCATTCCTGACGAATTGTCTTACGGTACAATGAGTGTAGTGCCGTACCAGCTATTTGTTATGTGGCTAGTGAAGAGCTTATTGACCTGTAGCTTATTTCAACCGGCAAAATCCAAAACTTGTAATTACTTCCTCTTTTAAGCAATTCGGTTTCGTGGTCATCATAGTAGCACAACAAGACAGTCTGACAGTTACTGTCATATGACACGTCAGTCGTATCTTTGACGGCTGGTTCATTTTATTTAACTTAGGACATACCGTTTTTAGCAATTCCCGCAGTAGCATGCAGCCTGAATTTAAACTGCTCCTGTGTTTATATACTGTCCAATCCGTCTTCACAGGCTTTTTTTCAAAATGACCGCTTTAAAAACGCTGGATAATATGAGGAGCAGCGTGAAGGTTTCAAATTATTCCGTCCAGACACACGCTACTTTATCGGATCAGTAGTATAACAGCGCTATGGCAAACTCATTCACGTGTTCTGTCAGAGGGGAAAAAACTGAATCTATTTCATCCACCGTAAATTGACCAAACCGAGGTTATGTTGAGTCTGTGAGGATTCGGACTAGTTACCTGCCAAATCAACTCATAATAGATATGCGGCACCGAAAAGGTTGCGGCAAGCTGACAAATCGTTCCGGTAAATACATCGGAAAACAGAATAGCGGACGAGCTTATTTTCGGCACTTTATCTACCAGCTAAACACACTGCGAAATTTCGTGTGAATATTTGAGAAATGAAGATTGCTTGGGTAATAGTTGATGCACACGTATAAACATACTAGCTAGCTGGTTTAGACCTTCGTCCCCGGTCACAAAACCATCCCATTCAAAGCTGCGTCTTTACTACGGAATAGCCTGTGGTGAACCAAAGATTTCGGCGCACTGCTGGGATGAACAAACGTTAGGGTTGTAAGCTCTGGCAGCGAGTTCCTAAGTAGCTGTTAGCCAGTGACACTTGTTTATTCTGAGCTACTAGCCAGCGGAAATCATGTTGAACGGAAGAATTTACTGATTCGCACAGTGAATGATTACTTATTGTCTTCTCCACACAACCTATTCCACAGCGGCAACCCAAACGGTACATGCAGAGGAGAGTACCAAGAGCTGGCAGCCTACACTGTAGCTGATAAATCACATCCGGTGTGGGCTAAAGAATCATTGTGTATCCGGGCAGTGATTAAACACTTTCGTGAGTCGGGAACACTCGACAATACCAGCTTATACGTATACATCAGTGATTATTCACGTGGCTATACAATTTTCTCACTCAGTTTCACTTTGACCTGCATCATCTTGGATTTGAAAGGTCCAAAACGAGTTCGATTTTGTCCCACTCAGTGTGATAGTTTGGCAGTGGGTACGATAAAGTAGTAAGTAAATTGCATGCAGGGGTAGAGTTACGCTGTGGGGTAAAATAACGTGGTTTGTTCATGGTCATGATCAAAACTACCGTAAAAATACAGCTACAGAACGCAGGCAACGATCTTGTGCACTGCTTTCAAAATATGACTGATTAGAATCAATCATTGGGAAATGGTCACATTTATGGGAGCAGAAAATAACGTTGAATTACTGAATTGTATGCATTGTCAAAAGGACTGGGTCGGTGGTGATGATCTTGTTAGCTACAGAT